>NC_134356.1:178079602-178119602 GCF_048569485.1 Anomaloglossus baeobatrachus
TTTATTTTGCTTGCAATGAAAAAACACAACAGAGAATGAAACAAAAATCAAATCATTGATCATTTCACACAAAACTCCAAAAATGGGCCAGACAAAAGTATTGGCACCCTTAGCCTAATACTTGGTTGCACAACCTTCAGCCAAAATAACTGCGAACAACCGCTTCCGGTAACCATCAATTAGTTTCTTACAATGCTCTCCTGCAATTTTAGACCATTCTTCTTTGGCAAACTGCTCCAGGTCCCTGAGATTTGAAGGGTGCCTTCTCCAAACTGCCATTTTGAGATCTCTCCACATGTGTTCTATGGGATTCAGGTCTGGACTCATTGCTGGCAACTTTAGTAGTCACCAGTGCTTTCTCTCAAAACATTTTCTAGTGCTTTTTGAAGTGTGTTTTGGGTCATTGTCCTGCTGGAAGACCCATGACCTCTGAGGAAGACCCAGCTTTCTCACACTGGGCCCTACATTATGCTGCAAAATGTGTTGGTAGTCTTCCTACTTCATAATGCCATGCACACGGTCAAGCAGTCCAGTGCCAGAGGCAGCAAAGCAACCCCAAAACATCAAGGAACCTCTGCCATGTTTGACTGTAGGGACCGTGTTCTTTTCTTTGAATGCCTCTTTTTTTCCTCCTATAAACTCTGTGTAGATGGCTTTTCCCAAAAAGCTCTACTTTTGTCTCATCTGACCAGAGAACATTCTTCCAAAACGTTTTAGGCTTTCTCAGGTAAGTTTTGGCAAACTCCAGCCTGGCTTTTTTATGTCTCGGGTTAGGAAGTGGGGTCTTCCTGGGTATCCTACCATACAGACCCTTTTCATTCAGACGCCGACGGATAGTACGGGTTGACACTGTTGTACCCTCGGACTGCAGGGCAGCTTGAACTTGTTTGGATGTTAGTCGAGGTTCTTTATCCATCATCCGCACAATCTTGCATTGAAATCTCTCGTCAATTTTTATTTTCCTTTCACATCTAGGGAGGTTAGCCACAGTGCCATGGGCTTTAAACTTCTTGATGACGCTGCGCACCGTAGACAGAGGAACTTTCAGGTCTTTGGAGATGGACTTGTAGCCTTGAGATTGCTCATGCTTCCTCACAACTTGGATTCTCAAGTCCTCAGACAGTTCTTTGGTCTGCTTTCTTTTCTCCATGCTCAATGTGGTACACACAAAGGACACAGGACAGAGGTTGAGTCAACTTTAATCCATGTCAACTGGCTGCAAGTGTGATTTAGTTATTGCCAACACCTGTTAGGTGCCACAGGTAAGTTACAGGTGCTGTTAATTACACAAATTACAGAAGCATCACGTGATTTTTCAAACAGTGCCAATACTTTTGTCCACTCCCTTTTTTATGTTTGGTGTGGAATTATATCCAATTTGGCTTTATGACAATTTTTTTTATTTTTTGTCATTGAAGACAAATTAAATGAAGATAATAATACCAAAGAATTTGTGATTGCAATCATTTTCAAGAAGAAACTGAGCATTATCTGACAGAATTGCAGGGGTGCCAATACTTTTGGCCAGCACTGTAATATATATATAGATAGATAGATAGATATAGATGTATGTTATGTTTTTTTTTTTTTTTTTTTTTTTTTTTTTTTAAGGACCAACATAGGTTCTAGAACAAATGAAAAAACTAAAAGAGAAAAAAAAAAACTCTGAAGATAATGTTATGAAAAAAGGTACCGTATTTTTCGGACTATAAGACGCACTATTTTCCCCCCAAATTTTGGGGGAAAATGGGGGGTGCGTCTTATAGTCCGATGACTGCGGTGCGGTGGTGGTGAAGTGGGTGAAGGCGGGTGCGGTGGTGGTGGAGCGGGACATCAGAGGCAGGAGCAGGCTGTAGCAGCACTACCCTAACCACGTGGGCCCGCTCATTTGATATGCACGCCCATCATCCCACCCATCATCACTCAGCCCTGAAGCTGGCGCTGACAGGTGGGCGGGATGATGAGCAGGGGATGTGCGCATACTAAAGAGCCGGCCTGCGTGATCACCCCAGGCAACTACAGCCTGGAGTGATCATGTGCGGCTGTATTCACTGCCCCCCCTTACACCATCATCAGCACGGGGGGCAGTGAATAAGTACGGTATACTCACTATTCCCCTGCAGTATCGCGATGTCCTCCTGTTTGCCGGCTCGCTGATGTGTGTGGAGAGCGGTCAGCACAGCGATGATGTCATCGCTGTACACACGGCTCCACATAGGTCAGCTGGCACACAGACAGGAAGCGAGCGATGTTGCGTGGAGTGAGGAGAGTATACAGCGGGAGTCCTCCAGCTGTTCCCGCAAATCCGGCCGCGGCTTAAGTGAGCGCAAGATCCGCGGTGACTTCAGTCAAGTGATGTGCGGTGACAGCTGGAGTCACCGCTGATCCCGGCGGATCACCTCACTTGCGGCCTGACCCTCACAGAGAGCGGTCATGCTCTATAGCTGCCCTCTGAGATTGTCAGATATAGCAGAGCTGGATGCGTCGTGGGACATCGTGTGGATTACGTCGGACCTGGAGGGGTATTTGGGGATTAATAAAGTGGTGAAAGAGGGTGTTTTTTTGTCTTTTATTTCAAATAAAGGATTTTTATGTGTTTGTGTTTATTTACTTTCACTTACAGCTTAGTGATGAGGGGGTGTCTCAGACGCCTGCCATCATTAAGCTGGGACTTAGTGGCAGCTATGGGCTGCTGCCATTAACTCTTTATTAGTTCCGATTGCCACCCCATCAGGGCAATTGGGATGAGCTGGGAAAAGTCCGAGGACTGTCACATCTAATGGATGCGGCAATTCTGGGTGGCTGCTGGCTGATATTTCTAGGCTTGGGGGCTCCCAATAACGTGAGTCTCTCTAGCCTGAGAATACCAGCCCCCAGCTGTGAGACTTTACCTTCACTGGTTATAAAAATTGGGGGAACTGCACGCCATTTTTTTTTTAGTTTTTTTTTTTTTTTTTTATAAATTACCCCCATACAGTGTCAGCAGCAGATCCTCGTCCCATAACAGTGTGTCATGAACACATTTTTTGCTTAAAAATTATATTTTCCTATTTGCCTCTTCTAAAACCAGGGTACGTCTTATGGTCCGGTGCGTCTTATAGTCCGAAAAATATGGTATCTAAAATAAGCCCTGCTTTCCATTTCCACCATATGAAATGTTTGTAACTGGATGTTGTAGGGATTGTTCCCATTAGTTTTTTTTTGTACTTAACTGCGGTGATACTGTGTGCACATGTCATCGCTGCAACAATCACTGGCCTCAGTGGTGTACCCCATCCTCATTATCCTATTTTATTTTTGTTGGCTTTTGACAACCCCTATAAGGGTAACTATTGATGTTGTGATACCATTTCGAAAGTACAAAAAAAATTTCAAACTGCTCAGCTGGTTGGTGCTGAATCAAGCGCTATGGTCTAGTAAAACAAAGACCAATCTCTAGAAACCATCACCAGATTTTTAGGGCAAAGGAAGCATATTGTCTACTGTGAACACTGTGTTTGGTCCATTACAGTTTGGAGTATTCTGGCAGCTAGTGGCATGGAAGCATTATGTAGGCTGGTGATAAAAGTTTGTAAACGGTGATCGAACACATCCTGTAAGGAAATATCTTACAGCCAGTGAACAAATCAAAGCTAAAAGACATTGGATAAACCAATTCATAATATACTTCAAAGTAAATGAAACCAGCGTCTCATCCCCTATTTTTGGATATATTGCAAATTTCTAAGTAGTTTGCAAAAATACTTCACCAGGCTACCAAGAAATATTGCTGAACTAGAGGCTCTCTGCATGAAAGTAGGCAGAATGCCAGCAACAAGAAATGTTAGTAGGTTGTGGTTTCTGACAAAGTGGTTGTTACTCAGTATTTACGGAAAGAACAAGCAAACTTTTGCAGAAGCCAAATTTCAAGTTTCATTTTTTTCCAGAAATATATGCTATTTAGTTAGTATACAGTAAGCTTCCAAGTGCTTACCTGTTATATACACTGTTTATTAATAAAGCAGCAAGTAGTGAAAACCGAAGTCCTCTCTAGACCTGGCAATTAACACTGATCTACAGCCAAATTGGTTCACAGACGAAAACAGTTGAACTGAACTAATTTTCTGGTGCTGAAAAGGAGAATGATGCTAGAATTTACTGATTTGCTCTAATTTTCAATATCCAGAGGAGGCTGTGACACCTTTCATGCAGGTTTATAGAAAAATTGCATCTTTACTATTTCATTATTATTATTGCATTGTTAGTAGCTAGTCTATTTCATCATCTGTTTACTCTATTGAGCCTTCAGTACTCTATTATCTTTGGGTGTCCAATCAAAAAACATCAACTCAGCTCCAATGACTTAATCCTAATTACAGTTGCATTATCCACTTTTATACATGCTGTGTACGGTATACAGTTTTAGGACTACTTAGCTTAGTTTCTTAGCCTATTGACATGTTTCTATATGTTTTATTTTTTCAGATGTGCCTTGTTCTTGCATTAAAAAAGTGGATAGTTTTTGCTATAAATAAATTTGACTACCATGATGAGGAAAGCCTACAACCTGTATTTTGGCTGCAGAATACGAGATCAGGACAGGAGTTGGGCTCCACACATATGCAGCAATAGATGTGCATCACATCTTACCCAATTGTTTCATGGGAAGAGGCAATCTAAGCCTTTTGCAGTCTCAATGATCTGGAGACAGCTAACTCATGACACTACGAATTGCTATTTCTGAATGGTGCCCACCATTAGGAAAGGAGCTTCAAGGAAGAAGTGGACTTTACAGTATCCACACATTCCTTCTGCAATACACTCAGAAACACAAAGAAGAACTGGACGTTCCAAAAGAACCAAAAACATTTTCAGTCGAGTCAAGTGACGAAAAAGAGGGACTGCTTGGTGGCTTGAAGCATCTTCGTCTCAAGACCCACACTTTCTGTCAACAACCTCAACTAACCCACACCTTATTACACAAAGTAAAGAGAACGATCTTATTAGAGATTTGGATCTACCCAAGAGTAATGCGGGCGTCACATTGTACGATATATCTGGCGATATGTCGTCAGGGTCACGTCGTTAATGACGCACATACGGCATCGTCAGAGATATCGTACCGTGTGACACCTATGAACGAGCAGAAATACTCACCTTCTCATTCATCGTTGACACGTCGTTCATTTTCATAATCTCGTTCCTCCTTCCGTGCTCCGGTTGTTCGTCGCTCCTGTGGCAGCACACATCGCTCCGTGTGACACCCCCGAAACTACGACCATAGCTTACCTGCGTCCCGCCGCCAATGCGGAAGGAGGTAGGTGGGCGAGATATTTACGTCCCGCTCATCTCCGCCCCTCCGCTTCTATTGGCCGGCTGCCGTGTGACGTCGCTGTGACGCCGAATATCCCTCCCCCTTCAGGAAGAGGATGTTTGCCGCCCACAGCGACGTCGCCCGGGTGGTAAGTACGTGTGACGGGGGGTTAACGACTTTGTGTGCCACGGGCTACTAATTGCCCGTGACGCACAAACGACGGGGGCGGGTGCGATCGCTTATGCGATCGCCCTATTTATCATCCCGTGTGACACGCGCATAAGACTGAGCTCTTAAGTTCTAGGCTACAACAGTGAATCTCCTAGCGGATGATGTTCGGATTTCTTTGTTTTGCAACGGTGATAAAAATCTCGCCCAAGACTTCTTCTTAAAGAGCGATCTTATGACATGCAATGTAATCAACAGTTTAATGAAAGTTCTTAAGATACATTCTAATCCAGAGGAATGGAGGCTTCATCTATTCATCCAAATCACGTCAAAAAGTAGTCTTGCTGCATAATGGCAATGCGCTGCCTTCAGTTTCAGTTGTCTATGCAGCCCATATGAAAGAAACCTATGACAACATAAAATAGCTGTTGAGGTGCCTGAACTTTGACCAACATTTGTGTCCCGTTTGTGGTGACTTACAGGTCACTGCCCTCTTACTTGGTTAACAGGTGGATACACAAAATGCTGCTGCTTTCTGTGTGAGTGGGACACTAGTGCAAGAGAATTTCATTACGATAAAAGAGGCTGGCCTGTCTGACATTCACTTCAGCCAGGGAGTAAAAAGGTCCTGAATCCTGCACTTGTAGACCCACATAAGGTTTTGCTATTACCATTGCATATCAAGTGGGGCCTAATGAGGAACTTATCCATTGTAAAGGCAATGGATAAAAATGCAGAAGTATTCAAGTATCTCATTGATAAATTTCCATGGTTGAGTGAAGCAAAGATAAATGAGGAGTCTTTATTGGATCTCAGATTCATAAGCTTCTTCAAAATGGGGAGTTTCTTTGTTTGTTGCAGGGCAAGGAAAAGGCTGCATGAGTAGCATTTGCATTAGTGGTAATTTTTTTAGGAAATTCAAGAGCAGATAACTATGAAGACTTGGTGGAAAATCTCAAAACACAAAGATTTTGACTGTAACATGTCCTTCAAAGATTAATGTCTTACATTCACATCTAGACTTTCTTGTACCAAACTGTGGAGCAGAAAGAGATTTCACCAGGATATTGCAGCTATGGAGAAAAGATATCAAGGAAACTGGAATCCAACAATGCTTGCAGACCAGCAAAACAAAGTTGTCACTGAACGAGGATAAAATTTTGTAGTGCTATTTCTGTAACTGTATATAATTCAAAAAAGAAAACTCATTGATATCATGGAAACAAGTGCCAAATAAAAAATTTCATTGTCAGATTTGAATTTCAGGAGGTCAAAATCATTAAGAAATGGCTCATTTCATAACTGAACCTGACAACTATTGAAAATATATAGACCAGTGTAGGCAATAAGGGTTTAAATGTATGTTAATGTAGACCACACTCCCAAAAGGGGCTGTCCACGCACCATAAATATAAATCTAAAGGTTTGTATAGGCAAGATTGAACTTGCACATAGAAGTCCATTTCACATTTCAGCCATGTTTCCCTGGTCTTCTGAAAATAACAATGCAGCATTTCCTGCAGTGACATGACATCCCGTCTGTTACATAAATCGCCCCCCACTAAAAAAACATCTTATATAACCATAATGTGTTAACAGACATCTATGGGTGAGTTACTTCAATTACACCCAGACAAATTTACACTTCATTTTTAGGGAACAACTAGACACCAGAATAGCACTAATCTACAACCAAGTATGTATATGAAGAGCTATGCATGAGAAGAGAACAGAAGATTGAGGGCATAATATGACATTACTTAAAACTGTTGCAATAAAAACAATAAAATACTTTAGAAAATATCTAAATTAGAAAGGTTGAGTCAAACATTTTTAAAAGTTACAATTTTGGTTCATATTGATCACGGAGCCTCAGATCCCGAAAAATAGAGGGGTTTTTTTTGTTTTTTTTTTTTTTTACAAATTTCAGATTTTTTTTCATTAGTTAAATAAAAGTAAAACAATACATGTTTGATATCTATGAACTTGTACTGACCTGGGGAATCATAATACCAAGTCACTTTTACCAGATAGTGAACAATTGTGGAATTCCACGTTTTTTGTACAGATGACTTGTCAGCAGTCTCATTATGACAGGAAGGACTGCAATCAATGGTGGAACCTCTCTGTATATTAACCCTGATCCACCATTCACAATAAGTGATGGTCACCAGTTTACCTCCTCCTCCTTGCACAATGATCTTGCCGCCCAGATCAGAGTATGTCTAGAAAAGCCCTTCTGAACAAATAGTGAGTCAGAATCAGTCTTTTAAAGAGACCCTGTGAGCACAATTTTGTAAAGTATAGACATGGATGTATTGATGCTGTAATACTGACTAAATTGATACCTTTGGTGAAGAAATCCACTTTGTAGTTATTCTTTTATCTCCATTTGAAGATTTTTACGAATTAGATATTGGTGCACAGTAGTCAGACTGTACACCGTCTTCTCCCTGTCTGTGATTCCCCAGCCCATGTCTGTCTCCTTTTCATACAGAGATGGTAGGTCACTGAAAAAGCAGTGACTTGTCATTCATAGACTTGAGTCAGGCGGTAGGGATGAGGAATTCGACAGGAAAGAGAAGACCCAGTGTATAGAACGTCCCCTGTGTACCGAAATCTAATTAGCAAAAACGTCAAATGAGTATTAAAGAACACAAAGTGGATTTCTTCAACAAAAAGAGTCAATTTAATCTGTAATGCAGACCCATTAAAGACATGACTTTACATTACAAAATGATGCACACAGGTCCAAATGCTTCTTGTACAGAAGACAAAGTATGCATATTAAAAGTTAAATGAACATATAAATTATGATACATTTATAAAATTCCCCCTTTTTTTAAAAAAATAAATAAACCTGTCATCTGATGCATGCTGCCCAAACCACAGGCAGCATGAATGAGATCCTGGCTGTATGATTGCAGCCAGGTACAGTATACTGTTCTCTGGCATTTCAGAGAAACTAAAACTAGAGTAGCCAAACTAATCTCGACCTTGGCCGTGGTGGGCTCTTCCCATTCCTGATATAGGCGATTGATTAGTCTCTCCCTTGTGTGTACATAGGGAGAGACCTGTCAATCACCATTAGCAGTACTGTGAAGATCTTCTAACGTTCCAAGACTATACCTGACTTCAATCATGCATTCAGGCTCCGATTCATGCTACCTGTGGTTTGGGCAGCAAGACTCAGATAACTGGTCCTCTTTAAAGCTACATTTAGCCCAAACATTTGTATTATACTGTACAAGTTTGCTCTGCCAAACAACTCTTTCTTACACAGTAACATTTAAATTGCACTGTCAAAATTATACTTCAATTTCTTTGAAGATCAAAACGTTGGAAAGAGAAGTTGGCAGGTCAGCTACTGTGAGCTTCCAAAAATGCAGCTCTTCATACCAAACTTACTTCATTCAATAAACAGTTACGAAGTTATTTACTTAGGGGACAATATAAATGCTAGGTTTTAATCATGATGTAACAATTACATAAAAGTAAATTGTGTTCTTCCTTCTAAATGGAAAGGAGCACAACATGAAGAGCATGGAACGGAAGATCCCGTGAAAGTTACTGCTTCACAATGGTCTGCTTTACTGGAGGCACGCATACACAAATCCTTTACAGCCCCAGTCTTACAATACTTCTTAAGAGAATGACAATTTTAAGAGCCCATGGTTACTTTTCCTCATATGCCCTTTTGTAAAGTGCAAATAAGGTAACACAGCTGGCCGCAGCTAAAATAAAGACCTACTCATTGCGCTGTGCAGATAATTTATCTTGACATATCAGGTAAATCATATAGAAAAGATTAATTGTGTGTCCAGTAGCTTGCTGGCAAACAGTCTGAAGTTCATCTAGTATACATTCACAGATATATACAGCTAGTAAACACTAAGGAAAATAAACAAAAACCTCGTAAAATAATAAACTGAAGGTATGAATATATATATAAAATGTTCTCAAAGAATTTCAGCCGCTCACTGGAAAATAACTTCTGTCTAATATTGCCAGCTGTAACTTTATACACTTCAGATTACTCATTTAGAGAGCCTGAAAATATGGCTTTTTACTCTGTGGAATACAGAGTATTTTAAAACACAACTGGCATTGTTTAAATGTTTTTAGGTCAATGGTTTGTCTGCTCTTCTAATAAATGTCTGCAAGTCACTATGAATGAAGACTTCTGAACCCTTACACCTTAAAGCATGCACAATAGGCCGGAGCCACACGGGGATTTCTATGATCCCCTTACATGACACTCGGCTCACGCTGGCAGTACAGTAGAGCCGAGTGTCATGCGAGTGTCCCTGCGACTAAGGTCCGACCGTGCGAGCGGACCTCAGCTGTAGGGGCTGGGCCGGCACTGAGGAGGGGCGGGGGGGATTTATCTCCCTCTCTCCTCCATAGCCGGCTATTGCCATTCTGGCACTGCACTCGCAGTACACTAGTTTACCGCGAGTGCAGTGCGATTTTTCTCTCGCCCCATACACTTGAATGGGTGCGAGAGAAAGAGTCTCGCATTACAATCGCAGCATGCTGCGACTGTTTTCTCGGTTCGATTAGGGCTGAGAAAATAATCGCTCATGTGCGCTGACACACAGACTAATATTGGTACGAGTGGAATGCGATTTATTCGCACTCCACTCGCACCGATTTTCCTGCCGTGTGGCTTAGGCCATACACGCAGTCAGAATTCTCCGATGTTGCCAGTGAGAGGGCAGTCACGTGACTGCAAGTATGCAATTTTTATACATGTGGTCATGTGCAGAGTCGACATGCTCGGCCTCAACCAACACAAAAGAATTCAGCAAAGCAGAGCAGGTCTAGTAAACATGTGGCCAGAAATGCAACTTGTATACTGCTTTCACCGGCAACTCTGGAGAACCTTGACATTGTGCTAAATATAAGTGGTGTTTATTCTGTTTTTATTTTTCCATATTATTATATATTAAAAAAAAAACATTGCAGTTTTCACTCTGGTCACAGAGAGGCACAGTAGATTTACACTTCCTGTCCAGTACAGATCACTTTGCAGCAATCATTTCATCATCACCAAGGACAGGATGTTATTGTAAAGTACCACGTATTCAATAAAACTGGAGATATTTACCATAGGATCACAAAATATTTCTAAAGATCCTTTATAATATGCTAATGAGGCCAGTGACTAGTTCCTTTGGCTATGCGGCCACCTTAGCATGTTAGCACGCCCCTGTGGGGGTTCATTTTTGTAACTTAAAACTTTCCAAGAAAACAAAAATGTTTCTAGCACAGCTTACAAATATACAGTATTTACTAATGAGGAACTCGACCCTTCCATCTGTATTGTGCTTCAAAGTCACTTCAATTAAGAAATCAGGAGTCCTAGAGATAACCAAATGTTGGTAATTAGTAGTTGTTGCTGTGGCCACCATTTTGGAAAATAATTTGGAAGTGCTGTTATTTTACTTGAAACCTTTGAATTCTCTTCTCAGAAACTATTGTTATCCTTTTGGCAGTATGATCAAACAATATAAATGCTCGATTTACTAGCAGGGGAGATAATCCATAGTAACAAATAAAATACCTGCACTGCTAGTTGTCACTTTTGCGAAAAAGAACATTTTTTTTAGTTTATATTTATAAGAAAAATATATCTAATTAAACTTTATCATTAGCAACTTTTGGCTCCTTAAAGGGAACCGGTCAGGTTATTTATGCGTTCTAATCTAGTAGCAGGGTGATGTGAGGCCTGGTGACCCCTTCCTACCCATCCCTGTGTTGTAATATCATATAATGTGCATGTATAAAAATATGTTTTATTACTTACATGTTCCCTATGTACATGAGCAGGGGCTCTAGCCCCATGGGCGTCGCATCGCCCTGTGAATGTTTGCATGTTTTCCGTGGTATCACCCCCTGTGGGCATGATACCATGGATTTACATGAGCAACATCGTGTCGTTCCTTGAGATCCCACACGTGCGCACTTACCATTCCCGCAGCCTTGTTTGTCAGCTGGTGCTTGTGTGTCGCCCTGGACAAGCCAGGGGCCACAGAGAGCAACACCAACACACCCAACACTCCCTGCAGGCACATCAAGGTCAGACACAAAACCCTTGTTGCCTTCCTCCAGGGGCTGATGTCCACACCAGGGGGTGGAGCCAGGCGGTTGGTCTCCACCCACCGAGGAGTTCACAGTCCTGGAGGAGGGAAAAACAGACAGTCTAGTTTGGAGGAGGAAGTGGAAGGAGGTTAAGTAGAGAGATTAGTTCAGGAGTTGGAGGAGTGAGGAAGTGAAGTGGTACTAGAGCAAACAAACAGTCTGGAGAGCGTCCGGGTGTGTGGCCCAGGTGAGACAGCAAGGTTGGCAGACGGTGGTGATCGTCTACAGGAGTGGCCGATTGGAGTCTACCGTAAGGACCGTGGACGGGTGGTGGCCCGGCGGTACCGGACCAGTATACAAAGAGAAGCCAGCACCAGTGGCAGGGGCCTTTCGGCCCCCGGCAAGGCTAGGAGTCGCCGTGAAGTTGCCGAATCCATTAGTGAAGGGGACCTCCGGGTTTCCAAACAGTCAAGTCCCGACAGAAGGCAACAGTCCAACCTAGTGGGGAGAGACACCGCCACCGCCAAGGCAACCGTTTCTCAGGGCCAGCGCCTGCGGGCAAAAGGGGCTCCTCCGGCCCATATCCAAGTCGGGGAGCGGGTTACCGGTGGGAACCCATCGAAACCGTACAGACAGGGTAGGTGCAGGGAAAAGACAGTCACCGCTAACCTGCAGGGAACAACAACACCGCAGCCGTCTGAGGGACCCGTCCATCCAGCCGCTTGTTTTACCGTGAACTGTGTCATCATCATTGGGCTGAGTGAGTACCTCCGTGCCGTGCGGCACAGCGCTGCCCCTGCACCTCATCAGGCCCCGCAACCCGCCTGTCATCCATTCCTACCCCATCAACGGGCCCCGGGACAGCCAACCCCCTACCCACGGAGGGGAGGATTAACACCTCTTCCAACAAGCCTACAACCTACAATAGCCCTCAGCCCAGTAGACCACTGCGCAACCAGCTCTGTCCTCACCTATTGTACCATCACCCATTCCCTGTAGACTGTGAGCCCTCGCGGGCAGGGTCCTCTCTCCTCCTATACCAGTCTGTCTTGTACTGTTAATGATTGTTGTACGTATACCCTCTTTCACTTGTAAAGCGCCATGGAATAAATGGCGCTATAATAATAAATAATAATAATAATAATAATAATAACAACCAAAGCTGCTTCCTGTCACCGCTCCCGAGATCCCCGTCCAGAGCAGCGGTGGTGTCCACACAATCACCACAACCGTGGGTGGCGTCACGGACAATATCCCCAAAACCAAACCACCCCTTTTCACTCATGGGCGAGGAGCGCCGCTCGAGTCCCCGGGATCCGGCCCACCGCTCGAGCCACCACCGAGCAGCAGGAGCCGCAGCAGCAGCGGCAGCCAGACCCGAGCAGTGGGAGAGCGCGGCGTCCCCTCCTCCACCCGCGACACTTGCGTCTCGTCTTCAGACACACACTGCACATGACCGGAACCACAGGAGGCTTCTGAGCATGTGCAGTGCGCGTCTGAAGACGAGAAGCAAGCACCCGGATAACAAGACTGCGGGAATGGTAAGTGCGCACGCGCGGGATCTCAAGGATTGACGGTGAAGTCGCTCATGTAAATCCATGGTATCATGCCCACAGAGGCGTGATACTACGGAAAACATGCAAACGCCCCTAGGGCAATGTGACACCCATGGGGCTAAAGCCCATGCTCATTTACATAGGGAACATGTAAGTAATAAAACATATTTTTATACATGCACATTATACAATATTACAACACAGGGACTGCTAGGAAGGGGTTATTAGGCCTCACATCAGACTGCTACTAGGTTAGAACACATAAATTACATCACAGGTTCCCTTTTAAAAAAAAAAAAAAAAAAAAAAAGGACTACCTTACAACTATTGGAGATTTTCTTTATACAGCAGTGTTGTCAATGTATAGTCTGCCGACGCGGAAGAAATAGCACGCTTAGGGACTTCCTTTTACTGTCAGACTGCTGTGTGTACATCTACCTTATTTAATAATCTTTTTCTGTAACGTGCTACAGCAAATGTATGTAAGTTAGTAATAACATACTGTACATCATTTTGACACTAATTTAAGAAGAGTCTAAACTTTTTCTATCGACGCCTCATCAAAGTGACCATTATAATACTCAGCCTCACCCAGTTGTACTGTGTTTCCCCAAAAATAAGACAGTCTTACATTATTTTTGGCTCCTAAAGATGCCCTAGGGTTTATTTTCGGGGATGTTTTATATTTTGTATTGGTGTCAGGGATTGGGTTGGCTGTTAATTAAAAAAAAGAATAATTCCCCCTTCCTCTGCCCATAATAATGCCCACCCCTCTGCTGGCATCATTGATGGGAATTTCTGTTAATGAATATTCACCCCATTCCCCCGCTGACCCATGTGTGCAGTGTCAGTGTCATATTACTGACCAAAGACCGCAGACCAATGCTTGCACTGGCCTGGGGCTCTCCTGACCTGGGCGTGTCAGCATCTATTTCTATGCAGCGGCGGGAAGAGGGGTGAATACTCATTCAATTAACCAGCCGACATATGACTATAAACTTCCGGGGCTTACAGCAACATACAACAATAAAAGTTACATATCCTGAAAGGGTTGCTCAAGCCCTATTTCAGGATACTATTAGTATGATCATCTGCAACTAGGGCTTTTTATTAGGAGTAGGGGTAATATTTTAAACATATTCCAAAAAAGGCTGAAAAATCCAGCTAGGGCTTATTTTTGGGGTAGGTCTTCTTTTCAGGGAAGAAGGGTAAAGCTTGGCAGTAATCAACAGATACCTGCCCTATACATGTAAGTAATGGAGTCCACACTGTGTAATAGAAAAGCAACTACAAACCAAACACTGTATGCCTGAAAGAACCTGGATAGCTGAAAAAAGGGAAGGGTCATTCGGGTGGTTATTGTAGTTATTATCAGGTATATAGCAGTGGTCAAATATATATATATATATATATATATATATATATATATATACACACACACACATATACACATCATATATATACACATATATATATATATATATGTATATACATACATGCATACACACATATATATATATATATATATATATCTATATATATATATATATATACACACACACACATACATACCTACATATATATACACACACACACACACACACGCACGAGATAAAAGACAAGCCTACTGATGACATTGTGCCTCTGTGTCTAAGAAGGGATGGAGAATTCATTCCTCACCTGCTTAGCTCCCAATTAATATAAAAAACCCCTATGGGACACTATAAAAAGGACCTTCAGATGCCTGGCTTCAATGCTGGCATTCTAGAGTAATTACGAGACACTATACAAAGTGCCTTACTGAGCTCGGGCCAAATGAACTGCTGCTGTACTGAATGTTAAGGCGGAATGTTATGCAGGTAGTGCGGATACTCTGGGCATAGTGCTATAAAGCACCTTGGCATTTTTGATGCGGAAATATGAGGAAAAAATATTTTGCAAGTAGTCAGGTAATTTGAGGCATAAAACAAATGTCCAGCATTTCAAAATAACACCTGAAAAAACCCTAATAAAACATACTAATGTGATACAAATATTGCCTAAATTCAGCAAATTCACTAAAATATGATAAATGATGATTATGAAGATGATAAGGGTCAGGGCTTGAATATCAAATTAGCACCATTTTAAGATGTTAGAGGGAATCTGTCAGTAGGTTTTTGCTATGTAATCTGACATTAACATGATGTAAGGGCAAATACCTGGATTTCAGCAATGTGCTATTTAGTTTACTGGGTGCAGCTGTTGTGATAGAATCACAGCTTTCTCTGTTGCATATCTAGGAGAGCTCAGATTGTTGAGCCCTGTGTAACCCTGCCCACATCACTAATAAGCATCTTTTCATGTATACTGTATAGTGACAGAAAGCTGCTAATCAGTGGTGAGGGTGTGGTTGGACTAGGAGGCTTAAGGCAGCTTGTCCTTTAGTGATAATCTCCGGATGTTAACATACTGATTGTATTGAAACAGCAAAACACAGCCTAGTAAGTGATACATTGCAGGAATCTGGATCTCTGCCCCTACATCAGGCAGCTCTCAGGTTACATAGCAAAAACCTGGTGATAGATTTATTTTTACAAATTATGCCCTTTCTGAAGTGACAGTCTCTGCAAGGAGAAACGTTTCCTCATTAGACCCAGTCTTAGTTTGTCATATTTTGCACTGATGAGGGGGGCAATCACCCCGAAACACCGTGTCTGCAAATTGAGGTTGTAATTTGGCATAAATCCTAAAATCACATGACAAGGCTCATTAAAGGGCCACTTTTGACTTTTAGGATTGCTACTTCCAATAGTTGGCACTAGAGTTGGTTTACTTCCTCCCTGTACAGACAATTTGCCCTTTCTGAAGAAAATGATGAATAATGTCAGAAATGGTGGCTCAGTGATAGGTTCTGAACTTCTGCATAGAGTTTGAATGGTCCTCATTTTTAATGTGCTTTTCCTTTTAGTTCTCCAGTTTCCCACCACACTCCAGAAAGATAGTCATAACGTACTTGGCCTTTATATGAAAATTTGACCAAATGTGTAAAATACAGACAATAACTTGTGATAGGATCGATGTAAACTAGCAAAGCACATATGTTTGTGTTATAGAAGCAATAGTAATTTGTGGTGAGTGACAAATGGATAAAACACCAGTGGAGCCATCATGGTATGTCCGTGGAGGCATATGGAATATCCCCTATAATGCATGCATATCACAAAGTACCTCATATTAATGTCACTAAGGAAGTCTCAGCCAATGTGGTACATTTCTACTACCATTTTGCCTACATCACATCCGCTGGAAAGAGATCATGTATACGACTTTTTATCGTATATGACTGTTTTCTTCAGATCTATCATCTAGATATTGTGACCTAATGCACACTGGTGATCATTACCGTGTATATGGCTATGCATACCAGGTAAGATCCTATGATTGTATTACTTTCATCTATAGATTCACAAAACGAGATCTCAAATAATCACATTCAAATCAACTGCCTGCAATGGAAACTCAATCATAGAGCAAGTTTCTGATTGCAGAGTTTTTCAATAGGGACCATGATGTGTTAAAATAGTGGAGAGGGTGATGGAATAGTACCGGTGTCGACAGCAATCTCTGCAAAGACGAGTTGTGGCCATCATGGTGTCTTAGGCAGAATGGAGAAGATGAAGAAAAAGTCTTCAATGAGAAGACATCACCTTGAAGTCACTGGATGTACCAACCATGTATTTTCACTGTGACCAAATCTAATGAGTGGCCGCTCTCCTGAATGGTCTGCCATGCTAAATTTATAGGAATTGTCCAAAACTACCGGTAATATTTACTTTAATCCTAAATGCTTCGTATTTAATGTAATAACCTAATCTCTATTCAAATACGCTTTAAACAAAAAGTTCTGGCATTCAGTCTGTATCTAACTGCTTTTTCATCTACTTCTGGCTTGATGACGCTTTTTTTTGTGAGAGTCTCCAGTGCATGAGATACTGAAACAAGAAGTCATTAGGTGGCAGAGGCTAGGATCACTGCTGCAGCCTCTGTACCCACCCTGAAATAAAGACCCATCAGTGACATCAATTTCATGGGGTGCCCCACTCCTGACGCCAGTGCCAATTTCAGCTGGATGTGCATCCAAGAACTCACAGTTAGCTGAAATCTATTGTGGTGCAGAGATCCATCGGATTCCTGTACTGCACTACAAGCCATCTGCATGACAGACACAGGCGGTGCATGTCACACGTTACCCATGGCAGGCAAGCAGAAGACTTTTTTATTTATTTTTTTAAATGTGTTCGGAAAAATGGGGACATTACACCAAAATGAAAGATATTATTACAGGAAAGAGACCAGGATGGGAGCCATCATATATTTCCAAAAGGATGTTGAACATTTTTACTGGAAGGGGCCCAGGATGAAGGACATTATTACTAGAAAGCGCGCAGATAGGAGGACACCATTATTGGAAGGAGCCCAGGATGGAGATCATAATACCAGGTAGGAGCCCAGGATCAGTAACATTAGTACAGGATTGAGCAAAAAAAGAGAGAAAGATATACCAACAAATGGAATCACCAACACAATATTAGAATCATAGAAAAATATTTTAATTACTGAAAAAGTGTGGACAGATCACGGCCCCAGGTAAAACAAGGGCTCACATACCAACAGTTAAAAACATTTAAAAAGCCAAAAATGGCATGGTTCCCCCAACACGACAACCTCCAATGTATGAATACAGAAATATATAGAGTACCTCTTATATGGAATATAAACAATGACCCTCTATATAATAAAGCTGGTACATATAAAGCCACTTGCTTCACAGAACGGGAAGAGGGGGGGGGGGGCGGGTTTATGCGGTAAATATAGGTCACATATAACACCATGTACGACATGTAATCATTAGAGACAGAATAATTTTGTACATTAGTAGACCTATACACCCCAAGCCGGGTACCCGAAAAATTGAATCAAGGTAGAATAAATAGTGTGGACGTCCACAAAGATGGCTAGTATATATCATGAAGCAAGGATAATACATATAAATACCATTCAATGCATGTCAAATCTGGGGTACATCATTTGTGTTTGCCTATTAGTACAGGATTGGGAACATTATTTTATTATAGGAGGAAACACATAATACTTTAATAGGATTTAGAACGCTACAAGGGCCCATACATCTGACCAATATGCAGTTGGGGGCCAAGATCCAAATTTTGCACCAGAGCCCATCGGATTTAAGTTATGCCACTGGATGAATGCATGCTTGGGAGAGAAAGCACTAGCCTTGCCACTGAAATGGGCATCAATGATGCAGCTTCTCAAGCAAATTATCATCAAACCAGAAGAGATAAAGAAGTTAGAGTAGAGAGGGAAAGGTAGGGGCTTTTTAAATTAAAGTATATTAGAAAAGAGATATAAATATTACAATAAGTAGTTATTTAGGATTGAAATCAACATTAGTTTTGGAAGACCCTTTTAAAGGGAATCTGTCAGGAGTTTTTTTGCTATGTATTTTGAGAACAGTATGCTGCAGGGGTTAAAACACTGAATTCAGTTGTTATGTGTCACTTATTAGGCTGTCTGCTGTTGTTTCTACACAATGAAGGTTTTATCACCAGGATATAATCACTGCTTGGACTACAGGGCTTGTGAGCCTTGTGAACCTAACAATGCCCCTAGGAATACATCTGTAAATACAGCAGAGCAACTGTTGTCTAACTCAATAACCAACTTTGAAAATGAAAATTATTTTTGAGTTGACATCCGTGTAACTTGTAAGTTGGTAGCTCTATTTTTTAACCGCATTCTTCAGATAACAAAGATATAATTACAAATTGTAATCATCAAAAACAATTCAAGAGTAGATGTATTATAAATAGAGAAGTGACAGCTAGAAAATGAAGAAGAAAAGTTAAAAAACGGAACTGAAAAACGTGCCATAATGAGCATTTAGGGAGATGGGGACACAAGCACTGATAAGCTCATGCGTGAGTCAGTAGCAAGCCATCTTAACCTTGGATTAGTCACTGACCTCAAGGAAGTCAACTAATGTTATGTAACTGCTGTAAAATGCTTTTCCTTCTGGTTTAATAAGAACTTTATCTAAAGTAATTCAAATGGAAAGTTAATATTGAGTTAACCCACGGGCTGCACATGGGACGTCATCAGGAAAATAATGCAATACTGGATTCAGTTTCATTTAAATATAGCAACCCTGTATCAAATCGGTGGGCTATGTGCCGACATTAAATGTGATGGTATGTTAGTAAGATCAGTGGATGTTTAACCCTCAGCAATCAACCGAATAAAGATGAAAAAGGGCAATTTCTCTGCTTTTATCCATCACTGTGCTGAAGTCCCCAATGATTGTTTTGGCCTTTCACTACAGGGAAAAATCAGAAAAACAATTGCTTCTGCTCCCTTTACTACTGACTGAGAAACTGGAAAAGGGGAGGTATGTAGAGAATGAGGTATTAATGCACAGCTTACACCTCCTCAGGAAACCACCTTAAGCCTCCTTCATATGTCCATATAAAACGTACATGAAAAATAGTACCAGTGTCGGTCAGTATTTTGAATTAGTAAGACATCAGTGTGTCATACATGTGTCCGTTTTTACCATCAGGGTTTCATCAGAGTTTTTCATAAATGGCTAAAAAAATGACAACATTTTTCATATATTTTTCAATATTAAACAAATTCAGCACACTGTTGGCATACGGATGCCATCTATGTGCTGTACGTGTTTTTCACAGAGCCAAAGACTAATATTGGCCCTTGTCACCCGTGCTGCCAGAAAAAAATGGACATGTGAACAGCCCATAGGTTATAATCAGTATGTGTAGTATCTATAAAAAAAACCGATATCACACATACTGGAAATACACACATGAGAAAGAGGCCTAACCAGAATAATGGGAGTGACGTGGATTTTAACTCTGCAAGGGAGAAAAAAATAATCTAGCTTCCAGTCCAAAGATAATTTAAAAAGAAAATCCTTTATCGGAAAAGATTTAGAAAACATATAACACACTAGAACACACTATGGATGTGAGTGTGAAGGCGAAAAATGGAAAAACATCGCAAAAAACAAAACGCGTTTCGCAAACACAGTGGGTTCTTAATCTTGATTTTGGCATGAACGGAGACCTAAAGTAGGTGGATCTCTATATAGTTTAAGATGGCGACCTGCTACATTGTGAATGCCCGGTATGTATCCCAGACATGGTTTTCTTTTGGGATGTAAACCTGGAATGTCTATGCAGGTACCTATAATGCCAAGAGATTTTTAAGGCATTCAAATGGCCAGGTTTACAGATAGGTGGAGAAATGGGTGGGTCTGGATATCTACATAACCCCCACCCATGGGTGTGTCTCATGATTGTAAAATGGAGACTGTTTGTTTGACACATGGGCAGTGTGAGGAGGCTGAAGGACAGAGAAGCATCTGGGAAGAATCCCCTGAAGAGAGGATTTGGGAGTCCTAATTGGGACAGTGTGTGTAGAGGTTTCATGCCTCTGGAAGGAACCCTCTGAGGGAAGTGACGGTTCATTTCATCTGACCAGGGTCAGTGAGTGGAGCCGGACATAGCTCTATTAGGATACTGGAGAAGCGTATGCAGACTTTACATGTTGTACCACAAGTAAGATGGACTTAAAAACCATGCTGTTATTTCCTGTAAACCATAAGGAAGGCTGGTGTTCTATTTGCAACATTTAAAAGTTCAAACCGTTTTATTCACAACATGTATACCAATATACCAATATGTGTTGTACCTCTGTTACAATAGCCACATAATCAACAAGTCAAGCAAACTCATGAGCATTCACAATATAAACATAAAAGAATAGCATGAAAAATTAACATGTTAAGTAAATAAGATAAATAAAAAAAAACAAAGAAAAAAAAAGTGAGTCTGACGCTTTCAATAATACAACATAGTCTCCCTTCTCAGATTTATCCCTGTCAGAACCTGAGTGTTTAAGGAAAAAATCCATTACTCCTCCCCATTATTGAGGACTTTTTCACGATCACCACCTCGGACGTGTTTAGATATGTTCTATGGCAGGGGTGTCAAACTCATTTTTATTGAGGGCCACATTAGCATTATGGTTGCTTTCAAAGCGTCACTTGTAATTATAAGCACTCATGCAGATCTCCATGCAACATGTTTACGAGCATGGACTGCAATGCACATCCTGGCCAAGGGCTGTAAGAGAACTGTCCCTGTATAGAAGGCCTATACGAGAGCTGTTCCTGGGTTGTAGAGTTCTACTAGCGCTGTCCCTGGGTAATAGGGGTATATAAAAGCTGTCCCTGGGTAGTAGGGCTATCCAAAAGCTGTCCCTGGTTGTAGCATTGCATACATCCCATATCCCACTACAGGCATCCTCACAGCATTATAGACCCGTAAAATCCCACCACAGGCATCCCCCCCAGCATTGTGCATCCCACAAGTCCTACCGCAGGCATACATTCAGCATTATACACACAAAAAAAATCGTATCACAGTCATCCGCTAGCATCGCACCCTCCCCAGAATCACACACCCTTAAAAGAGCATCAAAAGCATTGTCTCCCCCCCACATTGTACACTCAAATCCCACCACAAACATTATAGACCCCCAAAATTCCACCGCAGGCATACCCACAACATTACAGAACCACAAAATCCCACCATAGGCATCCCTCAGCATCGCACCCGTCCCCCCAAAAAAATCCCACCACAGCCATCCCTACAACATTGCACCCCTCAAAAATCCTACCACAGGAGTCCTTCTAGCATTGCCTATCCCCAAAATCCCACCACAGACATCCCTATATCATTGCACAGACACCCCAGATCCCAACACAGATCTCCCTGCAGCATTATAGACTCTTAAAATACCACCACAGAAATCCCCCCAGCATTGTACACTATCAATACCCACCGTAGGTGGCCCCCCCTTAATATAGATCCCACAAATCCCACCACAGGCATCCCTCCCCAGCATTAAAGTCCTGTAAATCCCACCACTGCATCCCCCTGGCATTATATACCCCTCAAATCCCACCACCCTTTGCCATTTTTTACCTGATGCTTCTCATTGATGCACTGAACAGGAGCTAAAAGATAGGGAGCGCGAAACTAAACTTCTGAGTCCCAGCCCCGCTGTCAAATGGCACGCTACATTCCGAACCGATGCAGATAGCATGTGACGTCACACCTACCAGGAGCCCATACATTCTAGCATTTACCCTTTGTACTGTGCATTGCAGCCGCTCTAGTGCAAGCGCAGTACAAACTGGCAGAAAATGTTATAAAATCACGGACAGTGCTTTTTTTTTTTCTCCCAGATGCTAAATATGGCAGAGAAAAGCACCCGGGTTATACTGGCAACCCAGCTCGCGGGCCCCATAACATGATGTGAAATTTTTCTATTGTGACATTTGATGAAATGTTACGATGCATTACGATGTTGCGATTTGATGGTTGGACAATGTCATATGCTTTCTCTGATTTTAATTTTCTAATTGTGGAATTAATGCATTTTAAATTGAATTTTCTATGTTCAATAATATAGACTACATGGTCAAAACTACAAGTTTAAAAAAACCTTTTATAGTGATTATTTTTCTATTGTTGTGGTGTTAGGTGAGAATATATGCAGGTTTTGCATGGAGATTGACCACATTCATAAAAACACTAATGGATAACCAGCAGGGGCGTAACAACCGTGGCCGTAGAGATAGCCACTGCGACTGGGCCCGAGGATGCAGGGGGCCCTAACCACTGATTCAGATGAATGTGTGTCCGAGGACCGCATCCAGCTGAAATACATCGTAGCACAGAGACCTGTGGGTCCCTGCACTGCAATGTGCCGGTTGCCAATTAAGGCCATAAACATTCATTGCTCCCCATGCACTCACAATCCTGGACATGGTGAGCAGAGAATATTCTGACAGCCGCCAGTGCTGTAAGTGGCCATGCATGACACTGATGTCATGCACTGCGCCACTTACACACTGGTCAGTTGCCAGCATCGCAGGAGGACGTTGAGAGGAGCAAAGGGAAGGAGAGTACAATTGTTTATTTTTTTATTTTTTTTTACTGTGTGCAGCAGCGCGGTGGGGAGCTATATACCAGGATGAGGGGGCTATGTAGCATGATGGGGGCTATATACTAGGATGAGGGCTACATACCATGATGGTGGCTATATACCAGGATGAGGGGCTATATACAAGGATGGAGGACTATATACCAGGATGAGGGGGCTATAAAGAATGATGGGGGCTATATATCAGGATGAGGGGGCTATATACCAAAATGGAGAGCTATATACCAGAATGAGGTGGCTATATACCAGGATGAGGGAGCTAAATACCAGGATGAGGGGGTTATATACCAGCATGAGAGGGCTATAACACAGAATGAGGGGACTATACTGTATACCAAGATGAAGGGCTATATAGCATGATGGGGGTTATATACCAGGATGAGGGGGCTATATAGCATGATGGGGCTATACACCAGGATGAGGAGCTATATACCAGGATGGGGCACTATATATGCCAGGGTGGGGGACATATTTACCAGGAAGTGGCCCAGGATGGGGGATTGAACTGCTGCAATTCCTTTCTGCTCTGATTAATTCACCAACAGGAATAGACGCGATAGTGTGAAGTGGACGGAAAATTTGAGCATGAAGTATTGTGTTACCCAATGTTGATTTTCTAAAAGTTTTTCTCATAATAGGAACACCATGATAGCCCTTCTGCTTCAGATCTAAAAATGTGATAGAATGAAGGTGAAAAAACTGTCAAACTGAAGATTAAATTGCCTATCATTAATGTAATTTAAAAATAATGGTATGTGAGATGCATTCTGTAGTCAGCCTATGGTGACAAGTAAATTATTGACAGTCATGAGCAGGTAAGAGCCCTCAGACTCTATATCATGCGCTGTCCCTTATATCAAAGGGAGGCTCGATGGTAGCCAGGTTCAAGCCCCCAGCGTGACCCTGACTCCTATCCAAGGCCTGATCTTACTCCCCCCACTCTGGGAGCCGGCCGGAAACCCAGTAACGAAAACCTCACATAAACGACACAGACAAGCGGGGAACGAAAACTTGTACACACTGCATGCAAACACAAAGGAAGGACAGTATGTGTATAAGGGAACACAGCAAGGGGTATGCAATAAACAGAAAACTGGGGAACATTCACACCACGCAGAAAAGCAACTGTAGGTCACCGTGAAACTGGATAACCACAAAGACGGGGATCGCTGAAGCTATATCTGGTGAACAGCAACAGGATCTAGAACCTTATAAAGGGTGAAGGTGGCTGTGAAGGGTTATTAGCAGCCTGAGCTTCGAGCAACCATTCACAAGCCAGGAGGAATTAACTCCTGCTGTACTGGAGAGCAGTGAGGCAAAACACAGCCGATGCCCGTGACAGGCTGTGCAACTAAGAGATCCCAGGCTGCTTGTCAGACTCTTTGGTGTGAACAGAGTCTGACACCGCCATGAGACCCAGCGAGTGCAAAACCAAACACCGCATGACACGCAGGCTATGAACTTGATAGGTCTGTAGGTTTGTTCATAACTTGAACTTGTATGTAAGTTGGAACAGGGCTTGCATAGAGTAATAAAATAATAATAATCCCTTTCCTCTCCGGTCATCCCTCCGCCTGGTCCTCTCCTTCACGTAGAGTGCAGTATCTACGGTCTATTCACTATAGGCCAGGCTTCCTATCCATATCTTCAATGTCACAGCAGATCATAAGGTTGAAGGAGCCGCCAATGTGACACGTGATAACAGAAAAAGGAGGACCGGAGATGTGAACAATAAGGTATTAGTTTTTTTTCTACATTTTACATTCATAGCTATGAGTCATGCATAAGTCGGATGTTCATACCTTGGGGACTGCCTGTAATTCATAGTGCAAGTTTTCTAAGTCACGGCAGTGACATTTATGAGACCTCCGCGCTCCACCGGCACGATCCGACACTAGATGTATTTTGGTTACTGTTACTATGCTCCTGGCACCTCTGAGTTTCTTGCGAGGTGATGTCAGAGCTGTTATATTCTGGCCACTGTAATACCCTTCAAACCCTGCTGAGATTTCAAGGGCATGAACAAGTTCTAATACCCTCTCATTTGTTTTGGCCTGCAAGCATGGCATGGGACCAGGAATACATTCCATAGCTTTTTTCCTGCCCTTCTTCCATTTGAAAATTCACTGTACTGAGTAAGTTTTGTGTGGAAAGATAAAGGAAACTAACTACAGGTCTTACAAAAAAGCTGAAGGAGCTCTCCTTTCTTATCAAATCATTGAATAGCTCAGGACTGTGTACATGAAGCTAAGGCTAGGTTCCCACGAAGACTATTTGGTGCGATTGATTGTAGGATTTCTGCACCATTTAGCGGATTTAGGCAATTTGCATTTATTTTATTGCTTTTAAAGTGAGTTTTTATATGCGCTTTTATCGTATCTTTTTTCAGCATTTTTTAGTCTTGCGGTTTGTTAAGTTACTAGTTTTAATGAACATTATTGATAAAGTCTTGCGCAGATTACATGGTATAAAAACGCATATGTGTATTTTGTGCCTCTTATTTAAGTCTATGGGTAAAGTTTGCAAATAAAACATAATTTAATGCAAGAGAAATTGGCATGGTAAAGTCTGTTCCCCCACAGGGTTAAATAAAACCCAGCACAGTAGGCGTGAGACTTCTAGAACTGTATTCTGATGCATTTTCTAACATGAAAATACAAAGCAGAAATACTTGTTCGTCTAATTTTTCCCGGAATTTAAAGACAAATGCTAATTACATGATGTAAAGCCCAACAACGTTGCAGTATTATTAAGAAAATATACAAACATACAATTTGGCTGCCTACCCACCCTGACCCTGAAACTATATATATACCTAAAGAGATTTTCCTTTTTTTTTTTTTTTTTTTATATAGCCTCAAGCTGTGGACTGACAAATGGAATTCCGCTTTGATTTACTCTACACTACAAGATGTGCTACACTGCATAACACAGCTACGACTACAACTACTGTGATGAGAATGAGTAAGACGTCCTTTTTTTCCCAAATATATTTTGTAGTTGCTAGCACACAGCCTGGAAAAGTTGATTAAGGTGATCCATCCCGCTGCTAAGATCTCACGCTGCTCAGTGCAAGCTGCAGCTGTCCGTTAGGCTGGGTGGGCAGAAACTAAATACAGTTGACCTCATGAGCCATTTCATCCTATAGCTGGATTCATAAAATGGTCATCTTGTTATCTGGTTTATACAGCTTGTCTAAAATGTATTTTTAAAATAAATACTCCTGTCTCATCAGGTCTAAGATATATATCTAATAATATTTTCCCATTCTGAAATTTCTGATTAAAAGGATACAATGTTTATTATCCGATAGCAGTTTATAAATCCAGATCTGAGGAACTACTAGTATGAAGAATGCACAATATTGTTAGGTTTGTCCAATGACCAAATGAAAAGATTACATTTGATTTATGCACATTCATGAAAATGCCTCTTCTGGCCCTCCTCAATTTTGATTAAAGTCAGTCGATATATATGGGCTTACAGCAGCCGCATTAGTAAATATTGCATACTTATCATGACAGTGCACATACTTTTCTATTTACAGTTGGTCTGGCTGTAGAGGAGTAGACGCTAACCACGCTCATCCTGCCTTATGACTTACTTCAAACCTGGCTTAAACCGTCATTTTTAGTGATGGGCAGACCCAGATTGTAAAAGCTTGAATCTACGAGGGTTCAATAGTACCCGAGCACTAGCCCTGGCCCAGAGTTCTCAAAGAACTCCGGGTACCAATCTGGATCTGGCCACCCAAGTAATTAAATAAAATAAAGCAAAAAAGAAAAGTGGGGGGGGAAGCAGGCACAATATACTTACCAGTGTCCCGCGCAGCTGTAACACTACTTCTGGGGCCGCTCATACTACTTCAGGGCCCGTTCATTATCCCTTATGCATATGAACTGCTTCCCTCACCCACAGGCAGTCCCGGTGTGTCTGGTTGTAGTCAGAAGTGCCCCCACGCTGTGACACTCTGTCTGACTGCTTTTAGTCTTAGGCGCTGTGGGTGTCTATAGTGTACCCCCATCCTAAAAGTAGCAGCCTGCAGCCACCAAGGATTGTCGCAACCACTAGATGGGACAATCCCAGAGCTTTACCCGACGCATCCAGACTGCCCTGGTGCGGTAGCAATCAGGATAATAAGGCGTTAATGACAGCTCACAGCTGCCACTAAGCCCTACATTAGTAATGGAAAGTGTTTATGAGACCCCAACTCCCAATTTCTAATCTGTAAGTGAAAAGAAATAAAACACAAAACAGGTAAGCTGGGGGGGACCAGTTTTATAAATAAAATTATTTATTTAAAATAATAATTAAAAAAAGCCACGTGGGGTACTTCTTATTTTGATACACAGCCAAGATAAGCACATAGCTGATGGCTGCAGCTTGTAGCTGTATGCTTTATCTGTACTGGGTATCATAATATGCAGGGACACTACACCAATATTTTTTATTTATTTTACATTAGAGACACGCAGACAGTATCTGTGATTGAAAGCAGTCAGACACGCTGTCACACAGGGTGTGGGCTTGTCTGACTGCAATTGATCAGATTCGCCGGGACTGACGGTGGATGGGGAAGCAGTGAATATGCATTAAGGATAATGAGTTGCCCCGGAAGTAGCGTTACAGCCACGCAGGAGACTCGGTAAGGATAATGCACTTGACCTAATCCCCCTATCCCTTCTACCACCATTTTAAACAGCCAGATTCTGATCCCCATAGACTTAAATGGGGACGGGCATCCGGTCAGATATCTGGGATCAATTCCAGGCTGGAACAGGGGCTTTTATTTTTAAACCTGGTTGGACTCGCTGATTCCAGGAACTGATTCCAGGTATTTGCAGGTCCGCTCATCACTAGTCATTTTCCAATGCAAGTAAGGAGATACACCTAACCGACCAGCCCTCTGAGTTCTTAAACCAGGATTTCCCAATTGTTCAGGAGCTCCTCTATGTCTTTTTCTGTGTCTGTGTTCAAGATGCCGTTCGCTCACGAGGCTCAGCGGTCCATCTCTTCGGCACCGGAGGAGAAAAGTCTCAGGAAAATGTACTTTTCTCCCTCATCACCCACAGGACAAACACATTTAACACTGGTGGAAAGTGAAGTCCCTAGTGAAAGTAGTGCTCCGGTGATCAAAGAGGTTGCACAGGCTGTAGCAGACAAGACCTCTCTCCCGAAGATGGTAGATAGAGAACACGGGCTGTCAGCATCAAGGCGCGTTCTTAATGATATGGATGAATTCTGGTCGTCTGCTCCCCTGGATCAGATGTCAGTTGCCCCAAATCAGACCCATGACAACATGAACTTTTCAAACTCTAGGGAAATGGTCAGCTCTCCTATATACAAGGGATTAAAATAGGTTCTAAGTCTTATAAAACTGCTCTTTATGTAGATGATCTCCTTTATGTCTCTCAGCCCTTGATCTCTTTTTTTGCTTTAACCCCTTTCCCGATGTAGCCATTTTCAGTTTTTGCGCTTTACTTTTTGCCTCCTTTTCTTCCAAGAGCCGTTAGTTTTTATTTTTTCTGTCAATATTGCCATATGAGGGCTTGATTACTGCAGGATGAGTAGTACTTTTAAGGGACTCCATTCATTCTGCCACATTGGGTACTGGAAAAAGGGAAAAACAAATTCCAAGTGCGATGAAAAGGCAAAAAAAACTTTTTTTTTTAATTTTCTATTTACCATGTTTGCTATATGATACAACTGACCAGGCAATGTGATTCCCAGGTCAGTAGGAGTTTGTAGATGTAAACATGTATAGTTTTTCTTGTTTAATTTGCCGCTTTTGGCCCCATTGTCTAAGACCTGTAAAGGTCTCATTTTTCGGCATCTGGGGTTTGTGTGAGGGATTATGTTTTTGGACTCTGAGCCGACATTTTCAATTATACCATTTTGGTGTAGATGCGATGTTTTGATAGCCTCTTATTGCATTTTTATTGCAATGTTACAGCAATCCCCAAAAAATGTATTCTGGCATTTAATTGTTTTCTCATTATGTCCTTTACCGATTGGATTCATTTATTTTATATTTTGATAGAGCGGGCATTTCTGAACTTGACAAAATTAAATATATGTGTTTTTTATTTATTTTAATTTTTTTTATTTTCAATGAGGCAAAAGTGGGCTGAATTGAACTTTTTTTTTTACCATTTTTAAAACTTTTTGTTGCCCACTTGTCTTTACTAGTCCCCTAAGGGAACTTGAAGTTGTGATCATCCAATCACTGCTCTGTACAGTAGAAATACTGACTTCCTATGAACAGCGGCTCGCAGCCAGTGTTCACAGGAAGATAGTCATGACAGGCATGGCGGCCATCATGGCAACCCATTATCACCCCAGGATCACATCATGGGTGCGCCCGATGAACGCATTAGACTGATTCACCACCATGCTGGTGCACTGTAAATGCTGCTGTCAGAGATTGACAGCAGAGTTTAACAGGTCAACTGCTGTGGGTGAAGCGGAGTTCCACCTGCGACTGTTAGAGGCAAATAATGGCTGAATAACACAATCATCATCTACCCCTGGCTTTCATGACATCCCATCAGTGGCCCCATGACATGGGAGCAGGGAATAACATGCTCAACACTGGTGTGTGTTAAATCTCGCTGTCCGAAATTGACAGAGGGATTGAACTAGTTAATAGGGGCGGGCAGATCTCCGATCCACCCGCACCTGTAAGCGGCACATGGCAGCTGATCAGATCAGTCAACATGTGCAAGAAAAGATGAGGGCTCAGCGTGTGAGCTTGCATCAAAGTTTGGGAGCCGACATAAGACGTACCAGTATGTCCTATATCAGTAAGCGGTTAATGAAGGAGTTTGATAGATTTTACTTTCTAAGTAATTTTAAAGTTAATTATTCACAAACCAATGCCTTAAAGGGCATCTGTCATCAGATTTTTGCCACCTAATCTGAGAGCAGTATAACGTAAGGGCAGAGATCCTGATTCCAGTGATGTGTCACTTTCTGGGCTGCTCAGTGTAATTTTGATAAAATCACTATTTAATCAGCAGTAAATCATCATTAGAGGACTACTTGGTGTGCTGCAGATAGTCCAGAATATTCATGAGCTCTGTATAACTGCTAGAGCTGCAGAATAGAAAACATTGATTTGATCAAAATGACATCAAACAGCTGGAATCAGGGTCTCTGTCTCTACATCATGCTGCTTTCAGATGAGGTAGCAAAAACATGGTGACAGATTCCCTTTAAACATTTCTCTTCAACAGGAAGAGGTCCAGGTAGAGGTCCAACAGGTTAATTTTCCCTTTAAATGGCACTGAAATACTTGTATGTGCTTATTCCTTCTGATTCTTCTAAACTTGTTTAACTCTATTATCAGTCACTTTTACAATCGTACCAGATTTTAATCTTTTAAAGATCTGACGCGTTATAGTAAACTGAGATTGTCTTGGTTCAGAGGGATAAACACTATCAAACTTGACATCTTGCCTTGTATTTTGAATAGTTTTCAAACTGTCCCCATCTCTTCGCAGCTTTTGCTGCAAGCTATGCTTTGCCCTGTTCAGGTTTGTCTGGGGGTAAGATTAGATTTAGGATAATCATGCATATACTAACTAACAGTAAAGCTTTGGGCAGAGCAAGTCTTCCCAATTTCAAAAATGTCTTTCATGCTACTATTCTAGTCAGATTGATAGATTGGCATTTCCATCCAGTTACTACACAACGTGTTTCTCTAGAACAGGGGGGATTGCCTATTCCACTGAAACATTTTCCATGGCTTCCTAAGGCAGATGGTACTTTGATGGAGGGCCCAACTTTTCTAACCAAAGAGACATTAAAGGCCCCGTTACACGCAACGACATCGCTAACGAGATATCGCTGGGGTCACGGAATTCGTGATGCACATCCAGCCTCGTTAGCGAAGTCGTTGTGTGTGACACGAGCGACCGCTAACGATCCCAAATACTCACAAAATCGTGGATCGTTGACACGTTGTTCATTTTCCAAATATCGTTGCTCGTTCTGGACGCAGGTTGTTCGTCGTTCCTGAGGCAGCACACATCGCTAAGTGTGACACCCCGGGAACGACGGACAACAGTGTTCCTGCGTCCTCCGGCAACGAGGTGGGAGTGACGTTAAATGTGGCTGGTCTCCGCCCCTCCGCTTCTATTGGTGGCCTGCTGTGTGATGTTGCTGTTATGCCACACAAACCGCCTCCTTAAAAAAAGTGTTTGTACGCCAGCCACAGCAATGTCGTTAGGAAGGTAAGTTCGTGTGACGCGTACCTGCGATATTATTCGCCACAGGCAGAGATTTGCCCGTGACGCATGCACGACGGGGGCGTGTGCGATCGCTAGCGATGTTGCAGCGTGTAAAGCAGCCTTTAGAATCTGGAATTCACTCAGGGGTAGATTATTTCCTGATCGGACAATTCGTACACTCATATCACTCTTTTACAACCTTTTCATCTTGGATACTTGAGTAGGTATTTTCTCGGCTGAAGGAGAGGAGAGGACACCTGTTTGTTTCAGGTGCTGGAAGATGGGTACCCTCATTTGTTTATTGGCAGGCGCAGAACCCGTACAGAAGACTCCTGTGGTTTGAATATTTACAATTGCATTCAGTTTTGTTTTCTCAGAAATATCAAAGTTCATCTCTGTTGATTTCCAATTTTTTTGAGAAATTGTTTTTGCACAATTCTCCGCCTGGTCATGCGATATCTGATATACTGTTGTTTCATCAGAGAAGGAGATTTCAATGGGCATGGGAACGTGAATTAGGTGTGGTTTTGAACCTGTTAGATTGGGAGAGGAGTTTCCTATTTAGTTACAAACCATTACTTGCTCAGTCCAGGAAAAGAATTATAAGATCCTTACAAGGAGGGTATCATTACCCATCTAAAGCTGGGTTCACACATAGCGACAGCGATAACGACGTCGCTGTTACGTCACCATTTTCTGTGACGTAACAGCGACCTAGTAAGTCACTGTCATGATCGCTGCTTAGCTGTCAAACACAGCGACGCAGCAGCGATCATAACGTCGCTACATGTGCAGAGAGCAGGGAGCTGCGCACACTGCTTAGCGCTGGCTCCCTGCTCTCCTAGCTACAGCACACATCGGGTTAATTAACCCGATGTGTACTGCAGCTACATGTGCAGAGAGCAGCGCACACTGCTTAGCGCTGGCTCCCTGCTCTCCTAGCTACAGTACACATCGGGTTAATTAAACCGATGTGTACTGCAGCTACATGTGCAGAGAGCAGGAGCCGGCACTGGCAGCGTGAGAGCGGCAGAGGCTGGTAATGAAGGTAAATATCGGGTAACCACCATGGTTACCCTGGTTATAGCTTACCGCAGGCTGTCAGACGCCGGCTCCTGCTCCCTGCACATTCAGGATTGTTGCTCTCTCGCTGTCACACACAGCGATGTGTGCTTATCACCGGGAGAGCAACAATAAAAAAACGAACCAGGGCTGTGTGTAACGAGCAGCGATCTCACAACAGGGGCCAGATCGCTGCTCAGTGTCACACACAGGGAGATCGCTAATGAGGTCACTGTTGCGTCACCAAAACCGTGACGTAGCAGCGATTTCGGTAGCGATCTCGCTATGTGTGAAGCACCCCTAAGTTGCATGCAATTATTGAAACGGTCTTTGATATATGTTGGTGATGTGAGACTGAAACAGTCTCGATACTTCATATTTAATGGGATTGTGACACAATCCTGCCCTTCTGGGGTAAAGTATTCTTGAATTATCACTTGTTTACAGATAATAGGATTGTGGGGAATCCTCAGATCGCTCTCTTCTCTATTTTACCTTCGTAAACAGGGTAGAAAGACATTTTTCAGCTTTCTTTAACAGCTGCTCATAGCAGTGATTCCTCAATACTGGAAATCACCTCAGACTCCCACTATAGTGGATTGGTACACTGAAATGGTTAATATTTGCAGGATGGAGGAACTATTTGCTGAAAGTACGGGTACCTCAGGCATGTTTAGGAGGACATGGAGTGCTTGGGTTTTGTTCCATGATTCAATGGATTTTCATAGAATATTTTTAAAAGATACCAGGGTCTTGTTGTGGAATACCTGGATTGGTGCTAATAGGTTTGTCATGGAATACACAAGATGTTGGTTCTTTTGCTCCTCCTCCACCCTACTTCCCCTCTTTTTCTTCTTTTTTCCCCCCTCCTTTTTGTTTTTCTGTTTTTTCTTCTCTTCTTTCATGAGGGAATTCCCTCTCTTCTTGGTGTTGCATGGAAACACGTTGGGACAATTGTCTGACTCGTCTCCTGGTTTTGTGGAAATATATTTACATGTTCTATGTTGCGATACTGATTTGCTATTGATTTAATGTCTTATTTGACTGTTGGTCCCAACAGCAACATAGCGCACTATCATTATACAACTCACACAATGATAGCACAGGGACACAGCAGGGACCAGATCAGCCCCTGAAAGGAGAGGCACTCATGACTCTTCATTTCAGGGAGGGGTCAGAGGCTGTGACAGCGACAGCAGCCTCTACCCCTGATGATGCTTCCTTTGAGTATTCCAGCATGCACTAGGATTCTCAAACAAAGCATCATCACAAAGGAAGTAGGAGAAAAATATCAATAGAAACTATATAGAAATTAGTTTAGATTAGGACAATAAATTAATAGGGAGTGTGATGAAAATTTGTTCAGCCTTCAGACCACTCTTTTAGCTATAACCATTAGATAATTTAAGTCACTGACCTGCTTGGAGATGAATCATTAGAAGTTGATGATGTTGGCATTGGACTTGATGGGGCAGAGAACATAGGGCATGTAAGTGGCGATGTTGGGCTTGGATTTAGTGAGCTAGACGGAAACAACAATCGTAAAATAAAATTAATGCAAGGAGCAAAATAACAACAAAAGCTTATGTCAGAATTTATTGGAAAGTTCTACCTTTGCAACCAATTTTTTTTTAGTATTCAAATTCATCAAATGAAAAATAAAGCAATCCTGTAAAATTATTATTGCGGCAAATTGTAAGATAATCCTAGGTAATCTAATCCTGTAGCCATATTCCCGTCTATGCCTGATTTTTAGCAAACCTACTAAATAAAAATTACTAGATGTCAAGGAAAGATAGAAGACAGCACGACAATGCGATCAATCTACAACACCTTTGTTTGCAGTTTATTACCATGGAAACAAAGTTTTGCAAAAAAACCCCTGTAGAAATAGAACAAAAGATGATTTTTTTTTAATGAAAAAAAGGTTTGTCCAGCACCTCTTTCTATTTTTCACCCAATCTAACATAGTGGGTGGTATATTTGCAGAATCAATCATCAAACTCCCAGCAGTTATTCTGCACATGTCCTGTTTGAACTAATAGTACACATGTATGGTATCGGATGGCTGCCCCAGAAACTATCCCACCGGCAGGTTCTCTCAAAGCCGGATGTGAAATCAGACGAAAAGACAGAAGGGTGCTGCACAAAACTTTAAATCATAACCGGTGTTTTAATTTTTATTTTAGAAATCAATAGCACACATGATAATAAGCAACTTTGTAATATATCTTATCAGAGAAATTTGCTTCTTTCTCTGCCAGAATTGATCAGTCATTATCAAAATTCTCATTTCTGCGGTAAAATCTGTATTCAGTGAAGACTTTCCCATTACTGAGAGAGGAGATGGCAGTTTCTACTGATGTAAATCTAGGATGACGGGAGGGGGAGGGGCTATAGACTGAGGGAGGAGCTAGACACAGAGCCTCCCTCCTCCCTCTTCTATATACATAGCATCTCATCAGTAATCAAGTCTTGCAAAAAAAGAAGCAAACTTCGATTGATAAGATATATTACAGAGTTGCTTATTTTCATGTGTACAATTGATTCACGAAATAAAAATTAAAATGACAGTTACGCTTTAAGTACTTTGTGCCTTTTAAAGTATATTCGTCAAATATTCCTTGTACAGAAGATTCAGGAAAACACAGGCTGCTTTTTTCTTTAAGCATTGTCTTTGACACGTTTTTGTTTTTTATATGTATGTATTAAAGTACCACCCCAGCGTTGTTTTATTTTTCACTGCTGGTGTAGCGTTTTTATAATCGAAGATCCCTGACCCTACTAATATAATCACCTGCTGCCATCTTCACCTTCGATCACTGCTGCTCCCATTGGTCTCCAGCAGTTTGTCACCAGCCGGCTGTTGCAGTTGTTACATGGGAGCACGCTAAAGGTCACTCTTCAATGTAAGTTTAGGAGACCCTCATTCTGGCTCTCATAGACTTGTATTAAAAGCTAGTGACATAACTACTGAATTCCAGCCGATGGCGCTGCACGAACAAAGTGTCAGTAAAAAGTGTAGACGCCGTAGAGTAAGTAAAAGAGTAGGGTCAGGGACCTTGGATTAAAAGCACCACTCCAGTAGTGACCCCCCTCCCTTATCGCTGGAGTGGTGCTATAATAGTGAGAGTCTTAAGGCCCAGTTACACGCAACGATGTATCCAACGATATATCGCCGGGGTCATGGATTCCGTCACGCACATCTGGCATAGTTAGCGACGTCGTTACGTGTGACACCAACGAGCGGCCGTTAACGATGGTAAATACTCACCAAATCGTCCATCGTTGACACGTCGCTCAGTTTCAAAAAATCCTTGATTGTTGAGGACGCAGGTTGTTCGTCGTTCCCGAGGCAGCACACATCGCTATGTGTGACACCTCGGGAACGACGAACTACAGCTTACCTGCGGCCGCCGGCAATGAGGAAGGAAGGAGGTGGGCGGGATGTTACGGCCGCTCATCTTCACCCCTCCGCTTCTATTGGGTGGCCACTTAGTGACGCCGCACAAACCACCCCCTTAGAAAGGAGGCAGTTCGCCGGCCACAGCGACGTTGCTAGGCAGGTAAGTCTGTGTGACGGCTTCTAACGATATTGTGCGCCACGGGCAGCGATTTGCAACGGGGGCGGGTACACTCGCTAGCGATATCGCTGCGTGTAAAGCCCCCTTTACAAGTGGAAATTGGCAGGAAAATGGTCATGTCATTTTTTAAAGCCACTTTGCAACTTTGCAAGCCTCAAACGGGTAAATGTAGTTCAAAAGGATTGTACATTGCACGGCAAGTCGTTTTTACTTTGCTATGCATATATTTATTCTTTTTGGCGTTTTCCTAGCACTTTATTAAGAGGATCTGGGCGGAGTACGCCTGAAAAAAAGATGTCTACACATACCCTAAGCCTAAGACAAAGACAAAGAATTATGCGGGATAGAAATAACCTGTCCATACTGACCAAAGAAATTGTGTTTTATAAGACTGGGGCATCCATGAATAGCCCTATGTACATATGCACATTTTGCTGTCACTACAAAGAATTGTTTTTTCTTCCAGACAATCTGGTATTCCAATTTATGAGACTTTCGTTGCTCATTTGTTGCACAGTGAGCAATTTTAAGCAGCAATATATTTGCTGATGCCGGAAAGGGGGAGAAGAAAGACAAACACTGCTTGGTTTCCTTAAAATGGGATTCCAAAGAAAGGAAACATAATTTGTCATGTAATTGAATTAACCTTGCTAACATTTTCCAACCTTTAATATGTAACCGCAAAAATTGTTTTAGAATGAGGAAGAATGTCCGCCACAATCCTTAAATTCACCATGGTCTACTTTATGGTAATCCAAACCTCTGCCAGTCGTGTAAAATACAACATCTACATCTATAGGTTTAATTTGACCACAGATTAGTCTTTCTAATACGCACACGGTAGAAATAGAGACGAAAAACCACATGATTTATAGGGATCATTTAAAATGTAGAACAATGAAACAGTCAATAAAGATGAACTACTTTAGCAGAGTGAAATAAATCCGTATACCACTTCACAGGCGTGCATTTTCCAAATTGGTGTTAAGCAGACAACTTCAGTATCTGAATGGTTAATGCTTAAAGGCTTATGAATGACAACATCAATCTAAGCCCCATACTATGTCCTCAGTTGCCCTCTTACAAGAGACAAAAGTTGAGTTATATGAGCCATTCAAGGGTCGGACCACAAAAGACGGCCGGGATTTTAATGTATTGCACTTTCTGAAAACATTGAAAGGATATTGAAGAAAGCATCAATGCAAAACCATAATGGGATTTGTGCCAATGTAGATAGAAGACCAATTACTCATGCTCCGTACCTAAACACAAATGGTCTATATCTGTCAAACATAAATGATCACCAAGTAACAGCAAACCCTGTTGGGACGCCGAGCGCTTAAAAAAAAAAAAAATCCTTTTACTGCAGGCAGTATGCATAAAAAGTAAATGGCCGAATTCCAGCTTACACACGCCTGCTCATTAGCTGCGCAACTGCTCCAAGCTCCCTTCTAATCTCACCTGTAGTTTGTAAGGCATTTGAAGCAAGCCATTCACTGCAGACACCCATAACGTCACCGTCATTTTATTGTGCCAGTTTGTGGGCATTATTCAATTGTAAGGTGAAAAGTAATTTTGCTGTGGGTATGTTAAAAATTATACATGGCATGATGGTGAACAATGAGTACAAGGTAATTTGTTAAAAACCCATACAGCAGAGGTTATTGCACAATACACTTATAAGACAGGATATAATGCACAATACACTGCACAATAATCAGGAACAAGCGTTTTCTGATAATGGTGCAGTGTAAACAACACCGCTGATCACACGTCAAATGAGCAAAATGCCTGTTTGGTGGGCAGTCCAAAACCAGACATGCACAATCGACATCTTTCCTGACCATCAGTTGGCCGGTGCCCCATACACATTAATATATACAGTCAGGGCCAGAAATATTTGGACAGTGACACAAGTTTTGTTATTTTAGCTGTTTACAAAAACATGTTCAGAAATACAATTATATATATAATATGGGCTGAAAGTGCACACTCCCAGCTGCAATATGAGAGTTTTCACATCCAAATCAGAGAAATGGTTTAGGAATCATAGCTCTGTAATGCATAGCCTCCTCTTTTTCAAGGGACCAAAAGTAATTGGACAAGGGACTCTAAGGGCTGCAATTAACTCTGAAGGCGTCTCCCTCGTTAACCTGTAATCAATGAAGTAGTTAAAAGGTCTGGGGTTGATTACAGGTGTGTGGTTTTGCATTTGGAAGCTGTTGCTGTGACCAGACAACATGCGGTCTAAGGAACTCTCAATTGAGGTGAAGCAGAACATCCTGAGGCTGAAAAAAAAGAAAAAATCCATCAGAGAGATAGCAGACATGCTTAGAGTAGCAAAATCAACAGTCGTGTACATTCTGAGAAAAAAGGAATTGACTGGTGAGCTTGGGAACTCAAAAAGGCCTGGGCGTCCACGGATGATAAAAGTGGTGGATGATCGCCGCATACTTTCTTTGGTGAAGAAGAACCCGTTCACAACATCAACTGAAGTCCAGAACACTCTCAGTGAAGTAGGTGTATCTGTCTCTAAGTCAACAGTAAAGAGAAGACTCCATGAAAGTAAATACAAAGGGTTCACATCTAGATGCAAACCATTCATCAATTCCAAAAATAGACAGGCCAGAGTTAAATTTGCTGAAAAACACCTCATGAAGCCAGCTCAGTTCTGGAAAAGTATTCTATGGACAGATGAGACAAAGATCAACCTGTACCAGAATGATGGGAAGAAAAAAGTTTGGAGAAGAAAGGGAACGGCACATGATCCAAGGCACACCACATCCTCTGTAAAACATGGTGGAGGCAACGTGATGGCATGGGCATGCATGGCTTTCAATGGCACTGGGTCACTTGTGTTTATTGATGACATAACAGCAGACAAGAGTAGCCGGATGAATTCTGAAGTGTACCGGGATATACTTTCAGCCCAGATTCAGCCAAATGCCGCAAAGTTGATCGGACGGCGCTTCATAGTACAGATGGACAATGACCCCAAGCATACAGCCAAAGCTACCCAGGAGTTCATGAGTGCAAAAAAGTGGAACATTCTGCAATGGCCAAGTCAATCACCAGATCTTAACCCAATTGAGCATGCATTTCACTTGCTCAAATCCAGACTTAAGACGGAAAGAGACCTAAAATATAACTTTTAATAATTCCTCTAAAAATAGGGAAGGATCACCTTGCCTATGCCTAAAATTCAATAGGTAGCAAGAACCTCCATATCAACTCAGAGGGCTAGCACACCCTGTAAATATACAATGACATCCACACACAAATTAGTGCTGGCAAATTCAACAAATTTAACCGATGTGGTCAAGATTATTAATGCAAATGCTCACTTAGATCCCATTCACGAATCAAGACAGTGGCATTAATCACGAACAATACCTAAATACCAAAATACCCACAGGTGTATGATTATTATGCTCCACACTCGGCTAAACAAATCAGCATTAACCAGGGATTAAAAATATCTTATCTTGGTACAGCTGATAAGATATATGCTGTCACCGTCTGATTAACCCAGCAAGAGGTTGTCTCCTCATTTAACTCCCCTGATGAATGATATATAGGAAACGCGTCAGGAGAAGGGAGAAGGAGATTTTGGGAGAGGACAGTTGGTCCTTTCATAAGGGGTCCAGGACCTGTGTGGTGAGGGTCCATTTTTGGAAACGCCGATTATGAGGACCAACTGAACGCAATTGGGAGACAAGACACCAGCAAATCGGGTGAGATTGTTCCCTATCAGACATAACCAGATTAACAACTTGGCTATTTTTAATCCCTGGTTAATGCTGATTTGTTTAGCCGAGTGTGGAGCATAATAATCATACACCTGTGGGTATTTTGGTATTGTTCGTGATTAATGCCACTGTCTTGATTCGTGAATGGGATCTAAGTGAGCATTTGCATTAATAATCTTGA
>NC_134356.1:178127102-178314602 GCF_048569485.1 Anomaloglossus baeobatrachus
AAAAAAAAAATGCTCATTGTGTGCCATCAGATTTCATTTTAAACAAGACGAAGCATAATTTGGTCAAAGTTATCTCCAAGACTGATCTGGAGACACATTTATAGCTCATAAATCTAACTGTTAAAGTAAGTTTCCTGCTACAGTATATCACAAAAGTGAGTACACCCCTCACATTCTTCTAAATAGTTAATTATATTTGTTCATGGGACAACACTGAAGACATGACACTGATAAAATGTCAGTGTACAACTTGTATAACAGTGTAAATTTGGTGTGCTCTCTAAATAACACACAGCCATTAATGTCTAAACTGCTGGAAAAAAAATAATGAGTAAACCCTTAAGTGAAAATAGTAAATTGTGGCCCCTGACGAAGGTACACAAAAATGTGTGTAGGGGTGGCCTTTAGAGTTGAGCGAGTACCTAACTATTCGCACTCGCTATACTCATAACAAGTACTGTCTAATACTCGCGTGTTCATTTTGGGGAAAAACTCGCAATGTAATGAGTAACCCGAATGCTGTACTATTCATGCGTGTAGCGAATAGTGCGGCATTCGGGTTACTCATTAGTTTGCGAGTATTCCCCATTGACTTGCATTGTACATGCTATTAGGATTGAATACGCGAGTATTAGACAGTACTTGTTATGAGTATAGAGAGTACGAATAGTTAGGTGCTCGCTCAACTATGGTGACCTGTCATCTAATCTGTGTTTTTGACGTTTTAATACATCTATATGGTCTTTGCACTGGCATTTTTACTAGTGCATCAATTGCATTAGCAAGCTATCACACATTAACCCTCGTTGGTATTGCATTGGCACTTTATAGTGCACTAACTCACCTTATATTGCATTAGTACATTATGGCGCAAATACCATTCCTCAAACTTTATGCACTCTTTTTAGCTGACATTGCTGCATATTATATATATATATATATATATATATATATATATATATATATATTATACACACACACACACACACACACACACACAGTGTGTTCACCCATATCCTGTCCACCACCATTAACTTGAGAACGGCGGCAGCTATAGGCATAGAAGTGGTGTCTAGGTATAGTAAAGTAGCCATGCGCTACACAATGAAACCACCTATTGCGCCACCTGGTGGAAAACAATGGAGTTAGCATTTTTACCTCGAACACAGAACGAGATAAGACAAAAAAAGTGAATTAAAAAATTGTAGGGCATCATCAATTCAATACGAATCAACACCTTGCATACAGAAATGCTATGATATGAAACCCATGACCCCCCAAAACATTGAATGCTGCTCACGCATATGGCACTCATTTAACTTTGATGCTAAAAGTAGCCACCGTCAGCTGCAATGCACATCTGGACTCTGGACAGCATACTGTATCTTTCCGCACGTTGTGCAATATGGTAGGTGACACGTTTGCACAAGCATCTGTAATACGTTGTCATAGGTCCTGCAATGTTGGGGAGGGGTCGCATACACCTGCTGTTTGATGTGACCTCACAGAAAGAAGTCCAATGGGGTCAGGTCAGGTGAGCGTGCAGGCCACTCCAAGAAGCCACCATACCCAATGAGTTGTAGGGAGGTCTTCTTGAGGTATCACTTCACGTCCGCAGCCTTGTGAGTTTTACACGTTCTAATCATAGCATTTCTGTATGCAAGGTGTTGATTCGTATTGAATTGATGATGCCCTACAACTTTGTAATTCACTTTTTTTCTATGTCGTTCTGTTTTTGAGATAAAAATGCTAACTCCGTTGTTTTCCACAAGGTGGCGCTATAGGTGGTTTCATTGCATAGCGCATTGCTACTTTACTATACCTAGACACCACTTCTATGCTTATAGCTGCCTCCGTTCTCAAGTTAATGGTGGTGGACAGGATATGGGTGGACACACTGTATACGTACTGTAGCTTATCAGTGTATATTGCATCTTTCAGATTTAATCTATTAATATTTAGGCATATTGCACTTTGGGTCATATGTTTACTCCCCTATTGATTGTATTACCACATACGCACTTTTCTGGTCTTTGCTGCTATTTCACTGACATACCTGTACCACCATATTTTTAGCATTAGTTTTGTATAAACAGAATTAAAAAAATTTCATTTTGTGTGGCCCTCGTTGGAAAGGGGCCCCAGTACATATCAACACCCATTGTTTAAGAACAAAATAGGTCAAGTTCCCACACACTGTTGGCTACGTAGTGTACATATAAAAACACTATATCCCATCAATACATTAACATATTATATACAACTACAAGAATGTATACATTATTGTAAACAAATCTAATTTTCTACTGAACCAGAAAGTGTTAGATGAAAAGTTTATATAAATAAGTGACAATCTATATCTGCTAACCTAACACCTCCATGATATTTGATAGAGCTATTCTTGCCATCAAGACTTCTTAGATTATGGCACCGTTACAGGTTACTGGGGTTGGTCGGACGTTGTGAATCGTGGTATGAAGGATAGAGTTGTGCCCTGCATAATGAAGGAAAGCCAAGTGTTGAGCAGGAAAGATTCACGTAAAAAGCAGCCAGCACAGAAAGCTGAGCTATCCTACAAAGTCGTATCATAATGTTTTCCATACAGGCATCCAATGTCATTTCTTTTGACTAGGAAGGGTGGGTACATGTTCCAATGACATGATTTATAAATACATAACCGTCATAGCCAAAAGTGCATTAAACAGTAGCAATCCACGTACAAATCTTTACTAGGAAACTATTACCAGCAATGCCATTTCTAACGGAGAAATCCTTGAAAAGCTTTTAGAGCACATTATTGGGAAATTGAAGCCATTTTCAGAGTGTTTTGAATGCAGCAATTTGTGAGGAGTATTTGGTTGGAGAAGTGAAATGCTACCTAAGTGACTCCAACTCCTTATTCTACGGCTAACAAAATACTTCTCAAAGAACTGAACAGCTCTGGCTTCACAGAACAACTATCACCTTGGGTTCTGTGCGTGCAAGCTAAGCATTTGCTGATGTCACAATATTACCTGAGGTGGCAAAACGTTCCTCAGAGCCACTGAGCTCATGGAACATTAATCAGTTTGATGTGTCTGCAGATTTCCAAAAAAAATGTAACTTGAGATACATTTTTTTTTTTACAATCCTAGCATAGCTACATCAAAAGTAATTATATGTCTTACACAGCCACTACATCATACAGTTAAATATATGAGGGGAAGGGGCTTAGCCGTTAGTGACAGATGGTTTTCACTTCTTCATGCAGTAGACACTCAGAACGTAGGTCTCATTCAGACGTCCATCAGTCATGCACATGTAGGTCTCATTCAGACGTCCATCAGTCATGCACATGTAGGTCTCATTCAGACGTCCATCAGTCATGCACATGTACTGTCTGTGTTTTTCCCCAATAGAACATGGATCCTCATAGTATTTACAGTGGGGGAAATAATTATTTGATTCCTTGCTGATTTTGCAAGTTTGCCCACTGACAAAGACATGAATAGTCTATAATTTTAAGGGTAAGTTGATTTTAACAGTGATACATAGAATATCCAAAATAAAATCCAGAAAATCACATTGTATAAATTATATAAGTGTATTTGCATTTTGCAGAGAGAAATAAGTATTTGATCCCTCTGGCAAACAAGACTTAATACTTGGTGGCAAAACTCTTGTTAGCAGCACAGCAGTTAGATGGTTTTGTAGTTGATGATGAGGTTTGCACACACATATCAGGAGAAATTTTGCTCTACTCCTCTTTGTAGATCATCTCTAAATTATTAAGATTTTGAGGCTGTTGCTTGGCAACTTGGAGCTTCAGCTCCCTCCAGAAGTTTTCTATGGCATTAAGTTCTATAGCCTGGTGAGGCCACTCTATGACCTTAATGTGCTTCTTTTTGAACCACTCCTTTGTTGCCTTGGCTGTATGGTTTGGGTCATTGTCATGCTGGAAGACCCAGCCAAGACGCATTTTTCATGTCCTGGCGGAGGGAAGAAGGCGATCACTCAGGATTTTACAGTACACGGCTCCATCCATAGTCTCATTGATGCGGTGATGTAGTCCTGTGCCCTGAACAGAGAAACACCCTCAAAACATAATGTTTCCACCTCCATGCTTGACAGTGGGGACAGTGTTCTTTGGGTTATAGGCAGCATTTCTTTTCTCATTTTTTTCATTTCTCCAAACACGGCAAATTGAGTTAAGGCCAAAGAGCTCAATTTTTGTCTCATTGAACCACAGCACTTTCTCCCAATCACGCTCAGAATCATACAGGTGTTCATTGGCAAACTTCAGATGGACCGGTTGCACATGGGCCTTCTTGAACAGTGGTACTTTGCAGGCACTGCAGGATTTTAATACATTACGGTGTAATGTATTACCAATGGTTTTCTTGGTGACAGTGGTCCCAGCTGCCTTGAGATCATTATCAAGTTCCTCATGTAGTTTTAGGCAGATCTCTCATCTTCCTCATGATCCTGGATACCCCCACAAGGTGAGATTTTGCATGGAGCCTCAGATTGATGTCGATTGACAGTCATTTTGTATTTCTTCCATTTTCTTACTATTGCACCAACAGTTGTCTCCTTCTCACCCAGCGTCTTACTTATATAGTTTTGTAGTCCATTCCAGGCTTGTGTAGGTCTATGATCTTGTCCCTGACATCCTTAAAAACCTCTTTGGTCTTGCCCATGTTGTAGTGGTTAGAGTCTATGGACAGGAGTCTTTTTTATACAGGTGACAAGTTAAGACAACAGTCTTTAATGCAGGTAACATCTGTGCACATTGCAAAGTCACAAACTTGCAGTAAAGGAGACTTTTGAAAGTGTTACAGCTCCTTAAGAATATGAAAGTTTTAGCACTATAGATTTCTGTCTTGCTTCGTTGGTGACATCATACTTGGGTTTGGGAGCAGGAAGTCAGTTTTGGCAAACTTACTAAATCTGAAACCAAGACAGATGGAAAGTGATGACATTCCATCATCAGCTCAGCTTGTGGATAGGGTGGCGAAGCAGCAAAATAGGACAGCAAGGAAATGAAACGTTTAGGAAAATTCCACATCTCTCTAACTGAGCGGTTGGGTTTATTCTAGAAAAAGGCTCGAGCAAATAACAAGTGCAGACAATAATGACTTCTAATCTTGCCATGAATATATACTTCCATAAATAAAAGGCCTTCCCCTTCTATATACCCTATATAAAATGGGTATTTTCTTACATGGCTTATAGGCTCACAGCCTATATATCAATACAATTTCAAACTATTGTCCTGGATTAGCGATTTATAAGGCCATAACCTAACCAGGGCAATCTTTACTGCGTTCGTTGTCAGGACATGCAAAAAATGGAAACCATGTTTAAAGGGGTATTCTGAAATTTGGAAGATATTCCATATCCATTAGACAACTTCCTGATTGCTCCAGTGTCTTGGGATCGATGGAGGTCCCAACAGTCAGCCTCAGCAGCAAAGGAAGATCATGCGCACTGCCACTGTATTCATTCTTAGAGAGACCGCCGCAGACTGTCTACAACTGCGCTTGTCTGGTCTTCAGCAACCCTATAAGAATGGACAGAGAGCATGATGGACCTCTGGTCTATTCACACAGGGCTATTCAGAGCTTTGGTTCTCAGGATCAGTGGAGCGCCCAGCGCTCTGGCACAGAAACATTCGGGAAGATAAAGAATACTTCTTTAATTTGTACATTCAGCTGCCCTCTCCCTATTGAGTACACATATAAGTTTGCACAGCTACTATATCTAAGGTGCATTCCCTTAAAGGGAAGCCATCATCGGAAAATGACCTATTGTTTAAATCATGTGTTTCTGTTACATGATTTAAAAAAAAAAAAAAAAAAAGAAGTGTAAATTTTTTCTTATTTTCCTACCACAATATTTTCTAAAATACCGTAAATGCGTACTCTTGCAATTCGCATACTAGGGTTTTTTTTAGTTTTTACTTCCTGTTCTTTCAGGAAGAAATAAAAGAGTTCATTCATCAGTAGAGAGAGGATTAACAATGATTGGTAACACCTGTATGCACAGCTGATAACACAGGATCCACCACTCACAACAGGTTATTTCACTCCTGAATCTGCTTGCCTTTCTTCACAATGCCAATTGAACAGCTCAGGGTTGTTATATACTTCAATGCAAAAGATAGGGTTGGAGTAAGGGTACCTTCACACTTAGCGATGCAGCAGCGATCCGACCAGCGATCTGACCTGGTCAGGATCGCTGCTGCATCGCTACATGGTCGCTGGTGAGCTGTCAAACAGGCAGATCTCACCAGCGACCAGTGAACAGCCCCCAGCCAGCAGCGACGTGCAAGCGACGCTGCGCTTGCACGGAGCCGCCGTCTGGAAGCTGCGGAGACTGGTAACTAAGGTAAACATCGGGTATGGTTACCCGATGTTTACATTAGTTACCAGCGCACACCGCTTAGCTGTGTGTGCAGGGAGCAGGGAGCCGCGCACACTGCTTAGCGCTGGCTCCTTGCTCTCCTAGCTGCTGTACACATCGGGTTAATTAACCCGATGTGTACAGCAGCTACATGTGCAGAGAGCCGGAGCCGGCAGCACAGGCAGCGTGAGAGCTGCAGAGGCTGGTAACTAAGGTAAATATCGGGTAACCACCTTGGTTACCCGATGTTTATCTTGGTTACAAGCTTACCTCAGCTGTCAGACGCCGGCTCCTGCTCCCTGCTCGCTTCATTTGTCGCTCTCTCGCTGTCACACACAGCGATCTGTGTGTCACAGTGGGAGAGCGCCTTTGAAGAAAACGAACCAGGGCTGTGTGTAACGAGCAGCGATCTCGCAGCAGGGGCCAGATCGCTGCTTATTGTCACACACAGCGAGATCGCTAATGAGGTCACTGCTGCGTCACAAAAAGCGTGACTCAGCAACGATCTCGGCAGTGAGCTCGCTGTGTGTGAAGCACCCCTAAGACCATTGCAACTATACAAATGCAGATATTCTGCAACAAAAGGAACAGTGGCTACGATTCATCAACAATGTTGAGTTTGCCACGGCAGAAATCTTACACAAGTCCCTGACTGGAGTAAGATTTCTGGAGTAAGAAATGTCATGGTTCATCATGGGCATTAGATGAGCTGTGGCATCACACCCCAACTCCAGCCATTTTAGGTAGCAGGGAGGAACAGGTGTGAAATCTCAAAAAGTTGCAATTTTGTTTGTGCAATTCTGAGTTACTACAAAATTTTGCAAGATTTCAAAACAATTTTTTTCTAGAATCTTGGTGAAATTGCTTTGATGAATCAGGGCTTATGAGTATAAAACAAAACAATCTATCTTTCAGTGTGAAAATGTCAAGATTTCTATTTTTATTTTCAACATACACTGTTATCTTAATTAAAAAAAAGGCAACATTAGAAAACAATACATTTAACAGGAAAACTTGATATCATTTACTACGTAATTTCCTTAAAGGGAACCTGTCAGGTGGAATATGGACCCAGGGCCACAAGCAGTCCTGGGTGCATATTGCTAATCTCTGCTTAACTCCATGTATACACTGGCATAGATAAACGTATTTAAGACCTTTTATTACATGCTAATGAGTGCAGGGACTAGTTCCGCGTGTGTTAGATCCCTCTTAGCCACCCTCTTAGCATGGTAGTACGCCCACAGGGGCATGCTAACATGCTACTCAATGAAGCGCATCACCAGCGGTGCCGCACATACCTGTGTCCGCCGTCTCTGCTGTTAAGAAGTTCCCGGTACTTCCGGTCATGCACACTAGACCTCGCTGAAGCTGGGACACGTACAGCCGGCTTCATACTGCTCATGACCGGAAGTGCCGGCGACTTCTGAACAGCGGAAACAGTGGACACAGGTATGCATGTCCCCGCTGGTGATGCTGTAGCATGCCCCTAAGGGCGTGCTACCATGCTAAGACGGCGGATTAGTCAGGGAAAGTAACACCCTTATGGCTAGTCCCTGTGCTCATTAGCATATGATAAAAGAAATTTAGAAATACTTTTTTTTTTCTAAAGATCTGTTTATCTATGTTAGAGTATACAGGGATGGTTAGGCAGGGATTAGCAATATACACCCAGAACTGCTCGTGGGTCTGGGTGCATATTGTACCCGACAGGTTCACTTTAATAAAGCTTCCTTTTAAAGAGAGGTTTTCTACTACAATGATATTAATGTTTTCTACTAGAATGATATGATCCAGAGAATAGGTAATCATTTTCAGATTGGTGGGTTTTCACAATTGGGACCCCACCCATTATGCAGTTTCCTGGCATGATGCAAACGGTGTCTACGGAGTTCATCCAACATATCTGTGAGTGGCAACTAAACAGTGTGGTTGTGTGTTCCACCCTATACACCATTTACATCTGGTCTCTGCTTGTAATAGCTCTTCAGTGTCCCTTTGACTTTAGGTGAGCGTCCGGAAGTCCCATGCCTGCGCATTCCGCCCGTCGTCTCTACTCTGCATATAAAAATTGAAGACATTGCACACAGAAAGGCAGAACAGTGGAACAGTGCAGGGGCGAGATGCCAGGCACAATGTGCAGGCGCGGGATTTCCGGCCATGCACCTGATGTCAAAGAGACACGGAAGAGAAAGAGGAGAAATCTTGTATGCTGAAGACCGTATGGGGCCACATAAAATGATGTGGAGGGCCGGAGACTTGGTCTGCAGGCTTGGAGTTTGACACCCCTGCGTAGGTGAACCAAGATGCGGCCAGACTGCTGGATTATTACCTTTTAATTATACACTAAAAAGAAAATGTAGCCTAAATCACAGTGATTGTGATCATGTTCCATTTTGACTGAAGAGAATAAAAGCAAAACCAGTTCTGACTGAAATGCTATATTAATTAGGACGAACAAAAATAATCTTGATAGGAATGGCAGCGAGCAGAATTAAATGAATAGGACACTTGAAAGGATAAACATTTCCGTTTAAATAGTCATTAGGAGATAATGCTTCCAGCATGCAGACACAACACAGCTCTAGAATTGCTCACTGGAGACTGCCATCATTCTGCGTCCCAAAGTGCAATTACAACTAATACAATGTCATTTGCACTTAAGTAAACATACTTTTCATCAAATCTGAGCATCAATCTAGAATCATCACACATAAAGATGCGAAGAACAAGATTCTGCTCTGCTCACATGCTGCTTGACCTTCAAGGGCCATTTACACGCTGCGACATCGCTAACGATATATCGTCGGGGTCACGGTGTTTGTGACGCACATCCGGGGTCGTTAGCAACATCGCAGCATGTGACAGGCTGGAGAGACCTTAAACGATCGCAAAAGAGGCAAAAATCGTTTGTCTGTGAGAGATCGTTTATTTATGAAAAATCGTTGTCTGGTCAGTAGCGATGTTGTTCGTTGTTCCTGCGGCATCACACATCGCTATGTGTGACACTGCAGGAGCGACGAACATCTCCTTACCTCCGTCCACCGGCAATGAGGAAGGAAGGAGGTGGGCGGCATGTTCCAGCCGCTCATCTCCGCCCCTCCTCTGCTATTGGATGGCTGCCGTGTGACGTCGCTATGATGCCGCACAAACCGCCCCCTTAGAAAGGAGGCGGATCGGCGGATAGAGCGACGTCGCAGGGAAGGTAAGTCCGTGTGACGAGTGTTAGGGGTGTTGTGCGCCACGGGCAGCGATTTGCCCGTGACGCACGACCAATGGGGGTGGGTATGCTCGCTAGCGATATCGGTACCAATATCGCAGCGTGTAAAGTACCCTTCAGTCAGAGGTATGAGGATCTCTCCGCACACCGGCCTGGTGGACGGCTGCAACACATTACCACGTCACCAACTAATGAGGACCTGTCACCATGTGAAGAGTGGACAGTATTTTCTATTATTCTATTCCTGTTGCTCCCCGATTAATACATTTATTTTTAAATCCACTATTCAATAAATCTAACCTTTTTATTTAGTGCTAATTTTATAGTCTTTACTAAGGGTCCGCTGCTCATAGGGAAATAATGCAGAACAGAGTATCCTGTGAGTCACATCCATTTAGTAAAGACCACAAAAAAATGTGCATGAAATAAAAATACCAGTATCTCTGGAACTGTATGGTAATTTATATATAAAAAAGGAAAATTCAAAAGAGCAGTGGGAATAAAATAATAGCAAAAGGGCAAAAAAGTGGCCACTTTTGATCCAGTGAAACATTCTCTACGTACATTGCAAACAATACGGTCTTAAAGTGGCCCTCCTCTATAGAATAGCATAGCCTATGAAGCTATTCCATACAGCAAAAACAAAACTATATGGATGCATTCTGACTTGGCATATGCCTAATAGACACCTATGCCAGGGTAATCGTTAACTACCAGTAATATAAAGTGCTGCTCACCATTATTGGGCACCCAACATATGCGGTATGTCACAGACTGTACAATATATTAAAAAATAAATGGAAATGTATCAAAGTTACATCTTCAGGATTTTTAAAATTAGTGGTCCAAAGTAACACAACAATAAAACATTGTCAACTTACATGTTACAATTTCAAAGAAGAAACAGAACAAACAACATGCGCAGCAATGAAGGCACAGCTAGTTAATACTTGGTTGCACACACTTTGGCATTGATGACGGCCTCCAAACGTTTCTTGTAGAAGTCTAGAAGCTTCTTGCTCTTCTCAGCTGGTATTTTCTCTCACACTCCCTTTGCAGTGCGTTCAAGCGCTTGAATGTTTGCCAGGTTCTTTTCCCAATGGCAGATTTCAGCTCACCCCAAAGATTTTCAATAGGATGGAGGTCAGGACTCATTACTGGCCACTGATTAAGACCCATGATCTTCAACTCATACCAAGTTTTCTTACACTGGGTAGAAAATGTCACTCTAAAATCTCTTGATAATTCTCAGATTTCATGATTCCTATGACGGTAAAGGCCTTTAGTACCAGACACAGCAAAGCAACCCTACAGCATTATGGATTCTCCACCATGCTTAGCGGTTGGTAGGGTATTATTTTCTTTAAAAGCCGCCTGTAAACAAACTGTTGCTTTGCATTGCCAAAAAGGTCTGTTTTTGTTTCATCTGTCCAAAGAACATTTTCCCAGAAGTATTGTGGTTTGTCAAGGAACTCTTTGGCAATGATTAGTTGTCCCTTTTTATGTCTTTTCTTCAGCAATGGTTTCTTCCTTGGCATTTGCCCATAAAGCTCTGCTTGGTTTAGTGTGCGGTATATGGTACTTGTTGAAACCATGACCTCAGCCTGTTCCAGGTTGGCATTCAAGTCTTTCGATGGTTGACGTGGTATTTTTTTCCACCATTCGCACCAACCTTTGAAGACCTCTCTAGTCAATTTTCTTCTTTACCCTATGTTCAGGGAAGTTCTTGATGGTTCCATGCTTGGCAAAACGTCTCAATAACATTGCGCATTATTAAAACTAAATACCAAAGTCTTTGGCGCTGGCCTTATACCCTTTGGAAATCTTGCGTTTGCTAATAATAGTAGTTTTGATGTCCTCAGACAACTCCTATGTCTTCACTATTGTGACAAAGGAACAGAGCCTACATGTGGCTTTTTAAAACACTGAAGTCATCATTCATTGGCTAATTTATGTCACATGGGCACTGACAATTTATACCAGGTCTTTTGTGATTTACCCCAGGGGAGTCAAATGTGTTTCCACACTAATTTAATGCACAGGGTGCCAATACCAGAGTCACAGCAGCTTTAGGTTTTTCAGTTTTTCTCTGCCATTGTTTTTTTTTTTGTGTTAAATTGTTGTTTATCATTTGCTTTTTTGTATTTAGCACCAGTGCTCTATACAAAAAAGTGTTTTCACTTGATTCTTTTTTTTCAGGAGATATTCCACATTATGTACTTAAACTTCATGGGTGCCAATAATGATGAGCAGGACTGTACGACATATACTCCATCAGACACATCCCTTAGTATTGCCACACTGACATATGGTTGTGAAATGTGCTGCTAAAGCAATGTTGGCCTATTTTATAAACCTGCCATGGCAGGCTAGTAATGCAGTAACAATACAATCTGTAAAGGGTTTTATCATCTCTGGTGAACACTTTTAAACGTACAGTGCCTACAAGTAGTATTCAAACCCCTGCAGATTTAGCAGGTTTGATAAGATGCAAATAAGTTAGAGCCTGCAAACTTCAAACAAGAGCAGGATTTATTAACAGATGCATAAATCTTACAAACCAAAAAGTTATGTTGCTCAGTTAAATTTTAATAAATTTTCAACATAAAAGTGTGGGTCAATTATTATTCAACCCCTAGGTTTAATATTTTGTGCAATAACCCTTGTTTGCAATTACAGCTAATAATCGTCTTTTATAAGACCTGATCAGGCCGGCACAGGTCTCTGGAGTTATCTTGGCCCACTCCTCCATGCAGATCTTCTCCAAGTTATCTAGGTTCTTTCGGTGTCTCATGTGGACTTTAATCTTGAGCTCCTTCCACAAGTTTTCAATTGGGTTAAGGTCAGGAGACTGACTAGGCCACTGCAAAACCTTGATTTTTTTCCCTCTTGAACCAGGCCTTGGTTTTCTTGGCTGTGTGCTTTGGGTCGTTGTCTTGTTGGAAGATGAAATGACGACCCATCTTAAGATCTTTGATGGAGGAGCGGAGGTTCTTGGCCAAAATCTCCAGGTAGGCCGTGCTATCCATCTTCCCATGGATGCGGACCAGATGGCCAGGCCCCTTGGCTGAAAAACAGCCCCACAGCATGATGCTGCCACCACCATGCTTGACTGTAGGGATGGTATTCTTGGGGTCGTATGCAGTGCCATCCAGTCTCCAAATGTCACGTGTGTGGTTGGCACCAAAGATCTCTATCTTGGTCTCATCAGACCAGAGAACCTTGAACCAGTCTGTCTCAGAGTCCTCCAAGTGATCATGAGCAAACTGTAGATGAGCCTTGACATGATGCTTTGAAAGTAAAGGTACCTTACGGGCTCAACTGGAACGGAGACCATTGCGGTGGAGTACGTTACTTATGGTATTGACTGAAACCAATGTCCCCACTGCCTTGAGATCTTCCCGGAGCTCCTTCCTTGTTGTCCTTGGGTTAGCCTTGACTCTTCGGACAAGCCTGGCCTCGGCACGGGTGGAAACTTTCAAAGGCTGACCAGGCCGTGGAAGGCTAACAGTAGTTCCATAAGCCTTCCACTTCCGGATGATGCTCCCAACAGTGGAGACAGGTAGGCCCAACTCCTTGGAAAGGGTTTTGTACCCCTTGCCAGCCTTGTGACCCTCCACGATCTTGTCTCTGATGGCCTTGGAATGCTCCTTTGTCTTTCCCATGTTGACCAAGTATGATTGCTGTTCACAAGTTTGGGGAGGGTCTTAATTAGTCAGAAAAGGCTGGAAAAAGAGATAATTAATCCAAACATGTGAAGCTCATTGTTCTTTGTGCCTGAAATACTTCTTAATACTTTAGGGGAACCAAACAGAATTCTGGTGGTTTGAAGGGTTGAATAATAAATGACCCTCTGAATAAACTTTTCACAATTTTAAAAAAAAAAAAAAAAAAAAAAAAAAAAAAGAAATAACATTCTTTTTTGCTGCAGTGCATTTCACACTTCCAGGCTGATCTACAGTCCAAATGTCACAATGCCAAGTTAATTCCGAATGTGTAAACCTGCTAAATCTGCAGGGGGTTGAATACTACTTGTAGGCACTGTATCTGTCAGCAGGTTTTTGCTATGTAATCTCACAGCAGCATGATATAACACAGAGACCTTGATTCCAGTGATGTATAACTTAGTTTACTGAGTGCTTTAATTACAATAGAGTAATAAATTTCTCTGCAGCAGATGTAACAGAATTCAGTTGTTGATCTGTCTACAACTCCTCAAACACCACTCCTTTATGTACATGGTACACTGACAGAGAGCTGCTAACCAGTGCTGGGGGCATGGTTAGAATACGCCAGAATGTGCCAAACTGTCCTGTAATGATAATATCCTGCTTATAAAACACTAACTTATTGAAACAACAAAACATAGCCAAGTAAGTGACACATTGGTGGAATCTGGGTCTCTTCTACTTGCTCAGATTACACAGCAAAAACCTGCTGACATATTTCCTTTAAAATATCAATCAGAAACAGAACAATCAGAAAGCCATAAGCTGTGGAAAACATCTAAAACTATTTAGAAAAGGAGGAACTATTTGTCACAAGCATACAAGACTGTGGAATAGCAGAATTGAAGGTGACACTGTAGTACTACACACTATGGGTGCGAGAAAAAAAAAAAAAACAGATGCAACACGGACAATCCTAGCGGCATCCATTTTTTTTGTCATAGAACACTTGTGTAGCTTTTCAGCTCCAGCTATTATATATTTCCCAGGTCACATGCACTCTGTATACGTCAGTCTGATGATTTACCAACTATAATTATCACAATCTCTGTCTTGTGGTCTTCCACTGTTATGTAATATCTTGTTTCCAACCTTCGTTTTTGTAATGGCAGCATTTATTTTTTGTTTTCAAGCACTAATTATTTTTGGTTCATGGATTCGGTGCTCCTCCGTCTCCATTTAAAGGGAACCTGTCAGGTGCAGTACGCACACAGAACCACGAGCAGTTCTGTGTGCATATTGCTAATCCCTGCCTGTCACTGTATACACTAGCATAGGTAAAGAGATCTTTAGAAAAAGTAATTCTAAATATATTTTATGTTATGCTAATGAGCGCGGGAACTAGTCCCGAGTGTGTTAAATCCCTTGACTAGCCACCCTCTTAGCATGGTAGTACACCCACAGGGGTGTACTAATATGCTATTCAATGCAGCGTCACCAGCGGTGATGCGTGTACCTGTAATTTGATGTGATTGCGCTTCTGAATGCCTGGCACATGCGCAGTATGAAGCCGGGTGTATGTGTCCCGGCTTCAGACAGATCTAATGCGCATGACCGGAAGTGCCGGGATATTCAGCTCTACATTGACCGCCGTCACAGGTACGCTCGTCACCACTGATGACACTGCACTGACTAGCATGTTAGCACGCCCCTTTTATCTGATGCTAATGAGTTAAGGGACCTTCAAAGATAAAAGATCTTTAGAAATACTTTTTCTAAACATCTCTTTACGTGTGCTACTAGATACAGGGACTGTTAGACAGGGATTAGCAATATGTACCAGAACTGTTCGTGGTCCTGGGTGCATATTGCACCTGACAAGTTCCCTTTAAGCCTTGTTTTGATCTTGTCTTATGTGTTTTTTTGTGTTTTATTTTTTTTTTGTTATGGTGTGTCAATTAGTGTTCTAATAATAAAATATTGAGTCTTTGTCTGGTATTTGTTAATTCAATGCAGATTTTTAGGTTACCTAGTTTTATACAGCACATGTCGGAAGAAGCTGCATGGACCGGGCTCATGGGGTCACTGACCACCCCCCTTTTTTCCGTCATTAAAAATAAAGATGATGAAAAAATGAAAACAAATCCCCTAAAAAAAAAAAAAAGTTATCTGCAAAGTTTCATAACTTTTCATCCATGACAAAATTATTATAAAAAAAATAAAATAAAAGTTTAGTTACTCCTTAAGGAAACACAGATCATCAGCTGTTTTGCCAAATTAACACATTTCTGTAGAGACGGGCTCCTCAGGAGTGTGCTTTGTGAGTGTACACCGCCGGGTACAAACATTACAGGCTGATAACCTAGGTTATACAGCCCTGATGAAATCTTGTGTTTCCATTCAGCACAGAATTATCATATGTATAATATGTTATTTTATTGTGAGAAATCAAAAACAGCTGTAATTCTGGCTGCCTGGGAATAACAAGCTGGAATGTGTCTGGCTGTTCAAGTTCTCATGGTAAAGAAAAAGAAGAGAGAAACAAATGCATTTCTGTGCTTTCTGCCAAAAGAAAATTACACACAGCAATACAGCCAATAAATTACCAATCATCAGTTTTAATAAGAACAAATAAACCTATTCAACGATGAAAAAGAATGGAGAATAACTCCAACTGTTGCCTGATATATATTTTACTAGGATTCTTTGGGTACATAATAATTTGGTTTACAAAAAAAAAAAACAAAAAACATTGCTCATAATAATTTAAGGTTTTTTTTTCTGGTTATAGATTTGTGGCCTCTAAAGATATGAACTATGGTAAAACAATAACGGCATTTATTACTTACCGCCAACGAGTTCAGTACATCTTCTCTGCTGCAGTCTATATTTAGTGGCTGCAGCGATGACATGATGACAGCTCCATCAGCACTGCAGCCAATCACTAAAGTCAGTGGCCCATGCCAACTCCATTGGCACAGCAGAGGGGATCATTGATTGGCTGCAGCGGTGATGTGGACAGCACTGGATCTGGGTAGGGTGAATATCATTTAATTATATTTTTATCTCCGAGCAGGTCATTGGTAGCTGGCAACCTATTATGGGAAAGGCCCTTTAAGTCCTTCCTAACATTGGACATATTGGTACTCAGGAGCTAAGCCCGCACCATACCTGGCAGAAGCTGGCTGTGTTACACAGACAGCATCTGCCTCTACCATCAACAAACACAGCTGAGCCAACTATTGTTGTAGACCCTGTAAATCTAAGACTGTGGCATTTAAGTCACACAGTGTGAGGTTCATGCCATTCCAACTGCCCCCTTGTACCCCCCATTATGCAATCATAAGATATTGATAGTTTGCTATAACACCTGGGGGCCTGCTGAAAGTACCCCTGTTCCTGCCATGATGGTACTCTACAGTATATCACAAAAGTCAAATATTTTATTATATCTTTTTACAGGACATCACTGAAGATGCGACACTTTGATGCAATGTAAAGTAGTCACTGTACAGCTTGCATAACAGTATAAATTTGGTTTGCCTCTAAACAGTCAACATATAATTATACCATTAATTATCAAAAATAAATTGGGCACTTGCTATATAAATATTAATCCAAAGAAAAAACAGGACAATGAAGCCCATAGAAAGACTACAATATTTATTCTCACATAATTAAAAGCATGTAAACAATTAAAAAGCAAAGAGAGCCGAGACACAAATATCTGCCAGGAAGAAGCTAACACGAAACGCGGGTCGGGGTTCCTCCAGGCAATGTCAAGTCACTATTTATTTATGTTATAATCCCTCCTGTGTTCTTCTGTATTCTCTAACTAACCATGCCTATCACGGACAGACTCTAACCACTTGGTCTAATATTTATGTGTGTATCTCGGCTGGGACAGTGAATGCAAATACAGTGATATAACGGTAATCTTTATATTCCTAGTAGGTAGGAGTGTAACTACATAATTTGGGAATAACATGAGCTAGTACTCTATGTATGGCCAAGATACATTAATATTTTTTGGATTATATTGTGTTTATCATTTTTGCTAATGTTGCACATTTCATTAGATTGGTCTCCTGACCTGTACTTGTTTATTTTTGTGTCTCAGTTCTCCTTGCATTTTAATTGTTTACATGCTTTTAATTATGCGAGAATGAATATTGTAGTCTATGGGCTTCAATGCTTACAATTTCCCTTTGGTTCAAAAAATGGCCATTAAATGTCAAAACCACCGGCTACAAAGGTGAATACACCCCTGAGTGAAAATAGCCAAATTGTGCCCAAAGTGTCAATATTTTTTGTGGTCACCGTTATTTTCAAGCACTGCCTTAATCCTCTTGGATATGGAGTTCAGTAGAGCTTCTCAGGGGCCACTGGATCCTCTTCCACTCCTCCATGATAACATCACGGAGCTGGTGGATGTAAGAGACCTTGCGCTCCTCCACCTTCTGTTTGAGGATGTCTCACAGATGCTCAACAGAGTTTAGGTCTGGAGACAAGCTTGGCCAGTCCAGCACCTTTACCCTCAGTTTCTACAGCAAGGCAGTTGTTATCTTGAAGTTGTGTTTGAAGTCGTTGGAATACTGCCCTACAGCTCGGTTTCCAATGGGAGGAGATCACGCTCTGCTTCATTATGTCACAGTACATGTTTGCATTTACAGTTCACTCAATGAACTGTAGCTCCCCACAACTGGCAGCACTCATGCAGCTCCAAATCATGTCACTCCCACCACCATAATTGACCATAGACACACTTTTCTTTGTACTCCTCTTTGTACATCATCTAAACCAAATACGTTTATCTTGATCTCATCAGACCACAGTATATGGTTCCAGTAATCCATGTCCTCAGTCTGCTTGTCGTCAGCAAACTGTTTGCGGGCTTTCTTGGGCATCATCTTTAGAAGAGGCTTTCTTCTAGTATGGCAGCAATGTAGACCAATTTGATGCAGTGTGCGGTGTATGGTCTGAGCACTGACAGGCTGACCCCCCACCCGTGTAACCTCTGCAATGCTGGCAGCACTCATATCTGTTTTGACAAGACAACCTCTGGATATGATGCTGAGCACTCAAGTTCTGTGGCTGACCATGGCAAAGGCTGTTCTGAGTGGAACCTGTCCTGTAAAACCATTGTATGGTCTTGGCCACAGTGGTGTAGCTCAGCTTCAGGGTGTTGGCAATCTTCTTAGAGCCTAGGTCATTGTTTCATAGCACAACAATAATTTTTTTTCAGATCCTCAGATAATTATTTGCCATGAGGTGCAATGTTGAACCTCTAATAATCAGTATGAGAGTGTGTGAGAGAAAACACCAAATCTAACACATCTGCTCCCCATTCACCATGAAAACTAGTAATACTAATGAGTCACATGACACCGAGGAGGGAAAATGGCTAATCGGGCACAATTTGGCCATTTTCACTTTGGAGTGTACTCACTTATGTTGACAGTGGTTTAGACATTATTGGCTGTTTGTTGAGTTTAGAGGTCACACTAAATTTACACAGTTCTACAAGCGGCACTCTGACTATTCTACATTGTATCAAAGTGTTATATCTTTAGTGTTGTCCCATGAAACGATATACAGTGAAACCTCGCTTAACGAGTAACCCAGTTAGCGAGTATTTCGCTTAACGAGCAAAACTTGCTGTAAATTTGTAACTCAGTTTACGAGCAAGCTTTGCCGTATGAGCAAAATGCTCACTGCACACACTTCCGGTTCCGTACATCCACCGCGCTCTAACCCGTTCTTGCAGTCCGCACAAACACACTCAAACACACACAAGCATGCACAAACACCCATGCATACACACATATTACGCTCACCTTACCTTTCGTTCCATGGCTGGCCTCATGGTTCTTGTAGTTCGCCGCTACAGGATGTGTATCGGGTAACCATCGCGACGATGGAGGAACTTACGCTGTCAGCCACTATGCAAATGCAGCGCGCTGGCCGGCTCCTACCTTTGACGTCAGCGCTCTGGCAGCAGAAGTTCCTCCCTCTTTGCGATGGTTACCAGATACACATCTTGTACCGGCGAATTGCAAGATCCAGGAGGCCAGCGATGGAACGGAAGGTAAGGTGAGAATAATATGTGTGTGTTTGTGCGTGTTTGTACCTGTGTGGAATGGCACAATAAGGGACCAGGATGGGACATTTAACAAATTGTGGAACGTATTGTCTTCTTTGCAATGATTTCTTATGGGAAATCTTGCTTTGCTGAACGAGCAACTTGGTTAACAAGCACACTCCCAGAAAGGATTGTTCTCGTTAACCAAGGTTCCACTGTAATAAAATATTTAAAAAAATGTGATGGGTGGATTCACTGTTGTGATATACTGTACCTACTGCAATATCAATATCGCACATGGCTTTGTCAATGTGAAAAAAAGTTATGGCTCTTGGAAGAAAGGGAAAAAAACAAAGTGCAAAAATGGAAAGCGGGTTAATAGAGGGTTGTTTATCAGTGAATAGTAGATTCCTCATCTATCTTATATTATTACATAGTAAAAATGTATTATATAGAATTAACTCTATGTGAGAGAATGGATTCAGGGACATTACTTAAACTACTTTTAGAATCAATAAAGTACAAATAAATTTTGTTGAACTTTACAATGAAAATGTAGAAGCAACATTTCTATGAAAACAGTATTCCATGATCAGAAAGTGCGGAAAAAGAATTAAAAAGAAAAGGTTTCAGCAATATATCCATCTGCACACTTATAAAACTGTTTCTTTTCTCATACAGGCCTTTTATGTCCATTCTAAATGTAAAAAATACATGAAAACCAGGCAGATCTTATAAATGAATATGCCCATTTGCTCAGTTTCTAACAGGAATGCACGTTTATCTGCCTGCTTTAAATGGAACCGACAAATGGAAAAGATAAATGGACATGTGAACAGAGTCTTAAATGGACCCTGTCACCTACAGGGCGATCAGATATGGTTCGGTCCAATGGGGGTGGCTATTTTCAGGACCGCCATCTCCGGTATACTTGCTGTTCTTAGGTCTGGCGCCTACTCTCTTTCGTCCTTACTGCGTGTGGATGACACGCCCTACGTCATCTACAAAAGCCGGCATTGTGCTCCTGCGTACGTGCACTTTGATCTACCCTGCTGAAGGCAGACCAAATTACTGTAACGTACAGGCATGGGGAAAGGTTAAAAACCGCCTGCGCCTTACAGCAGATGAAAGTGCGCCTGCGCAGGAGCCCAATGCCGGCCTGTGTGGATTGGTACTAATTTGGGGTACATAGGACTTTTAGTCACTTTTTATTTCATGGATGGGTGAACAAAAAAATACAAAACTCCAAAACACAAGATTTATGATTTTTTTTTAATATTTTGACAGTGACATTCACAGTTTTTTAGTTCGCTACAATTACAGTGACATCTAATGTATAAAGTTTTTCTTGTGCAAAAGTTATAAAGCACAAAAACCGCTTTAGAAAATAGTTTTCTGTCAAGTTCTGAGAGTCATACCTTTTTCATTTTCCTGTTAACACACGAGTGTGTATTCTGTGCATAACAAGACGTACATTTGATTGGCTTTATTTTGGGATACATAAGAGTTTTTAATCACTTTTTACTTTATATTTTTTTGTGAGACAAAGTTAACCAAAATAGCTGGTATTTGTTTTTATATTCTATTAGGGAATAAATATTAAAATTATTGTCGAGATCCCATATATGTCTTGTTTTTACAGTGACTAAAAAAAAATAAAAAATAGATAAAAAAAAACAAAACTAAATGAAATTGACTTTTTTTTTTCCTTCTCTTGTCTTTCTCTATTATTTTTAAACCCTTAAAAACATTTTTTTTTATAATACATATTAATCCCACAAAGGGAGTTGAACATACGATCCATGATCGCGTAGGGGATATACTCAGCTACTTATATTAAACTGAAATTTTACCTATTAGGTCTCATTTAGACATCTGTTATATCTCTTGGATGCAAAAAAAAAAAAAGGTCCAATATTCATAATTTTTTTTTTTTTTAATGAGAGTTTCATCACTATTTGGTCAGTGCCACCTTTTACCATTAGAGTTTCACCAGTTCTTCTGGTATCTAAAGAAAAACCTATGGGAGTATCTCAAGCTTCTCCCATCGGAGAAAATACCCCACATTAAATAATACTCCCAAATCCTGGGATAGAGCCAAGTATCTTTTAGTTTATTAATGGCATGAATAATATTAGGATGGCTCCATCTGTTGGCCAGAACATAAAAAAATGTGTTTCCCTCTTCTTAAATGTTGTAATGATGCTAAAATATTGAAAGCAACAAAACACACCAGGCTATGTGCAGACTTTCCCTGAATGCAAATGCTAAGAAAACTGTTAAAAGAAGTCACATAAGATGCAAAATGTGCAAAGTAGTGTCGTGTTAATTTCTAGCAGTGGCTTTCCGATGCTTTTTCAGGCGGATTCCAGGCAGAATCCACCTAGAAAAGACATTGTGTGGCCATAACATTACTGTATATTATGGATTTTTCGATATGAAATTCCAGCTTGAATTTATTTTCCTGATTATACTGTATTAGAGGGAACCTCTTCAATGTATTAAGGTAAAATATTAAGAAAAAAAATAAAATAACACATTATAAAAAAACTGCAAGTGTAAATTCATTTTAAAAGTTGATTTCAGACAGGCCATTTTTCTAGATGAATGCAGCAAATTGTTGCTGCACATAGGTAGTACAGCTCAAATTTGATAACAGGTTACTGATAATAATGAACTATATTTAAAGTGAATATGTGGGCAAGTTTTTGCTACCTCATCTGAGACCGGCATAATGTAGGCAAAGAGATCCTGAATTCAATGATGCATCACTGAGATTACTTAATGTAGCCATTCTGACACAATCAGAATTTTTAGATTTAGCCATGTAACAGAGCTGAGAGAGCTGTCCCTGCCCACACCAGGCCCTCTATAGAGATTGTACACTGACTGTGAGGTGTCAATCAGACGGGCAGGAGGGGGGGGGTGTAGTGTGACGGACTACCATGTAGTCAAGAGAGCAATGAGAAGACCTGTTGCTTAAACAAACATAGAAAATAAACAGCAGATCGGAACCTTGACAAGACAGGCCTCCCCGAATTCTGTGTGTTAATTCTTTCAGCATTCTGTCTTCAGCATACACAGCAAAAACCTGCTGACAGATTCCCTTTAAGGCTTACTTCACAAGTCAGTGTTTAAAAATGTATGTGAAAAAATGGTACCGTGTCATCTGTATTTTGGATTAGTGTGCCATCAAGTGTTTTGGATCAGTGTGCCATCCGTGTGTTTGTTTTTACCATCAAGTGTTTTGGATCAGTGTGCCATCAAGTGTTTTGGATCAAGGTGTCATCCACGTGTCCGTTTTTGCCATCAGTGTTTTTCATGGATGGATAAAGAAAGAAAAACGTGACATAGCTTTTTCTATAATTTTTAATGTTAAAAATGTAAAACACACGGATGACACGTGGATGCCATCTGCGTGCGGTACGTATTTTTCACTGACCCATAGACTAGTATTGGTCCTTGTGATCCATACAGCTGGAAAAAAAACCAGACATGTCTCTGTGTGTTTTAAACGGATACATGGTCTGTGTAAGAACGTTAACATGAAAAGAGCACAAAAGCATATGATGGGTATGTGTAGTATCTGTGAAAAAAATGGATACTCTACATACTGAAAACTTGGCTATGTGAAGAAGGCCTTACTTAGTGAAAATATAGTAGCAAATTAACTATTGAAAAGGTGCCATAATTTTGTCTCAAATTCATGAATCATGAGTATTTTGATATGATATGCAAAAAAAAAAAAAGGTTTGCGCAAGCATCCAATATATACAAACCTTACCCCAAATCTATAGCAAAGGAGTTCAAGAAAACATAGGTATATAAGCAAAATGGAGGACAAAGAAGAGCAAAGTAAGGCCGGGGCCACACGGGGGCTAATGCGATCCTAGCATGACATTCGGCTCACACTAGCAGCACAGCAGAAGCCGAGTGTCACGTGAGTGTCCCTGCGACTGAGGTCCGATCATGTGATCGGACTTCAGCTGCGGGGGGTGGGCTGGCTCTAAGGAGGGGCGGACCAGTGCTCAGGAGGGGTGGGCCGGCACTGCGGAGGGGAGGGATTTATCTCCCTCTCTCCTCCGTAGCTGGCTATTGCGATTCTCGCACTACACTCGCGGTACACCGGTCTACCGTGAGTGCAGTGCGATCTTTCTCTCGCCCCATAGACTTGAATGGGTGCGAGAGAAAGAGTCTCGCATTACAGTCGCAGCATGCTGCGATTGTTTTCTCGGTCCGAATAGGGCTGAGAAAATAATCGCTCATGGGTGCTGACACATAGGTTAACATTGATCCGAGTGGAATGCGATGTTTTATCACACTCTACTCGGTCCGATTTTCATGCCGTGTGTCTTAGGCCTTACAGGGGTTCTCAACCTGGGGGAAAAAGGTGAATCTGTTCAGCACTATTGTCATCTTCATACAGATTGCATTGAGCTAGGCGGACATGTGATGTAGGATTCTGCTAATGTGTGGTGGTGAACGCAGTGACCAGAGCATAAACCACAGTCTTGGCAGCCTGTCTCCAGCTGTCAAGAACAATGCACAAGACTAACTGGAATTCGGCTTCAGAGTGACTTCCTAAAATGCCAGCACATAATCACAGACTCCTAAATTGTTTCAGATAAATCTTTGATATCAGTGTAATTGTACCTTCCAATTCACACCATTTCATTCTAGATTCTGCTAGTGCAACTAAATAATCTTCATCATGGTGTGTAACTATTGGAGCATGGCCTCTGCTAAATGTTACCAGAGTTTCCCACTGGTAAATACATTTATTCAGTTTCCCACAGAGATCAAACACCATGTTTAAACTCTCCAAATCACCTTCATATAATTCTAATTGTTCAGACAGTAAGCCCTTAAGTATGAGATTTGGCATTGGAAAAATCACTGGGTCACGCTAGTGTATGAAGCCACTGAAGAACCCGCTAGCCAACATGGTTATGAAAGTAAAAAAAAAAATCCACATCTACTGATATTAGGGGAATATGGAAGAAAAACGAAGACGCATGTCACCAGATCAAAGTGTCCAGTGGGAATAAAAGAAGAACAAAAACTGGACACTTTGACTTGATGATGGGTCCTTTTTAAAGGGAACATGGCCGCAGTAAGTGGGTGTATTATTCCAGCCAGGTATGTTTGACTCTGAAATCCTGCGGCGTTTGAGAGAAAAATATATAGTTTAATAGCCGCCGGGAGAGAGCCGAGCTGTAGAATAGCCAGATATGCGGGTCACCAGCAGCTTCTCCTTCTCGCCTCAACCAGCTACTCTAGGGATCCACAAGTGTTCTTCATCTTCTTTTGTTGATAATGTCATATCCATTACTCATGTGACCACTGTAGCCAATCACTGGCCTCAGAAATCTTGTACCGTATATGGAGCATGGTCGTACTAAATGTCTTTGTGAGGAATTTTATATATAGGACACAGGGCATAAGCTTAGAACCAAAATGGACTCCCAAGGACACCCAATAAAAGAAAAGATTTATCTGGAAAAACATTTGTATACATCAACACAGCATCTCACATAAAACATTTTGGTTTTAAAAGAAACTTGAAATCTCAGAAACAAGAATATCTGAACAGGCAAACTGATGACAGCCTTCACGATATTTAACATGCATTAACGTATCCAGGTATCTTAGGGTTTTTTACCTTTTCCTTTAGTCTTTGATCACATCTGATCTGTTTTATGACCAAACAAAGGGTATCCATTATTAAGCCATTGCATTACTTATCCAAAAGGACAAAGGGGTCCTTACTGGGTATTATGGGTGTCTGTTTAGCCTTAAGCGGCTTTACACGCTGCGACATCGCTAGCCATTGCTAGCGATGCCGAGCGCGATAGCACCCAACCCCATAGTACGGCCAATATGTGGTGATCGCTGCCGTAGCGAACATTATCGCTACGACAGCGTCACACGCACATACCTGCTCTGCGACGTCGCTGTGACCGGCGAACCGCCTCCTTTCTAAGGGGGCGGTTCGTTCAGCGTCACAGCGACGTCACAGTAGCGTCACTGAACCGCCGCCCAATAGAAAAGGAGGGGAGGAGATGAGCGGCCGGAACATGCCGCCCACCTCCTTCCTTCCTCCTTTTACGGTGGAGGCAGGTAAAGAGATGTTTGTCGTTCCAGCGGCGTCACACACAGCGATGTGTGCTGCCGCAGGAACGACAAACTACATCGTTACTGCAGCAGCAACGATATTTGGAAAGGAAGCCCCATGTCACCGATGAGCGATTTTGAATGTTTTTGCGACGATTTAAAATCGCTCATAGGTGTCACACACAATGACATCGCTAAAGCGGCCGAATGTGCGTCACAAATTCCGTGACCCCAACGACATCGCTTTAGCGATCTCGTAGCGTGTAAAGCCACCTTTAGTGTGATGCCCTGGTAAAACCAGGTAGTCACAGAAAGAGTTAATCCTCCTTGGCAGCTACACAATCCCCACACAGATGTACAGCAGCCAATCAGGCCCTACTCACCCCTTCCCAAGGAAAAGGGAGGGGGCGAGGGGAATTAAGGAAGTGACAGAGCAGAATTTAGTTCAGTTGTGCTGTAGTCAGTGGAAAGCTGACAGGGGAGGCTTGCAGCTCCCCGGAGAAATTGGTAGCCGGGGTTGGAGCCATGGACTACCGAACTAGGTGGCTGTGAGGGCCACAGGCGACGGAGATCCGGCAGCAGGGAATCTGAGGCGACCGGGACAGGGTTGTAGCCCGCCGGTGCCGGGAGAGGGACCCAATCCGGAGGCCGTTCAAACGGACTAGTCCAGACAAGAGAGAGACAGACAGAGAGTGTGGAAGGAAGGGCCCCTGGCTGTACATCTGGGTGTGGGACCCGAAGACACCCGCCAACGGTGACCAGCCATTTGGCAAGTTGGTTTACAAAGGACTCTGTGTTTTCTGATCACACACATCAGCCTAGCTTCATCCAACACCAAGACAACCAAACTATGAATTTCCTGCTCCCTGCTATCCCTGCCACCACCACAATTCCCAATAGGGCCCCGGGACTACAACTCCCCTACCCATGGAGGGGATCCCACCTTGCTGTCCCACACCATCAGTCCCGGGCACGGTCCCCAGAGGCAGCGGCGGTGCCACCATCACCGCAAGCCACGAGAGGCGTCCCAGACAATCCTCCTTTACATATTCCCCTTTTGTTGTGGAGCCTGGGATCACAGACCGGGTGACGCCACCGTGATACCTCTAGAAGCGACCCCATTGACCCGGCTCTAAGTACCCCATATCCCTGGGCAACACATTAGCTTTTAAGAAGGGAAGAAAGTTCTGAATGCTAACGGACCTGGTAATATTCAATGTGGCACTCTGTTTCCATTTGGACAATGGATGCAATGGATCCTAATAAAGAACAGACAAGCAGAATGTCTGCATGGAAATGTGAACAGAGCCTTAGTTAAGTAAGCGATCCACAGAACATTATTTCATTAACCTGGCTTTCCTCACTTACCTTGATAAAACGCCAGGTATATTTTTGGGGTTCAATCTGAAAAAGACACAAAAAGTAGAATATTACACAATATGTCCTCCTCTATAAAACATATAATGATCAATGAAGATGATAAAGCAATGCAAGGCTTTGTCTTTCCTGTAGAATCACAAGGATAAAAATTATTTGTTATAGCTAGCATATAAAAGAAAGGCCAAACATGCCCACGATATAAATAACTGAGCAGCTCACGACTATAGCAGAAGTGCCACCCTTTATCTCACAAATTGTGATCATTTTTCAATCTTCCACTACACATGGGATTATGGTATTTAGGGTTTGGCAGGCATTTTACAGAAGAAAATTACCGTTCTTTTAGTTGACAGTAAACGCTGTTTCCCGACATATTTATTTCCTTGTCAGCACACAGCTGTTTCATTAGGATATTAAACAATGAATAGGCCGTTGCAATTACACCATTTCTCAGATTCTCAGGATAAAAGGGGTTTTATCTTACAAATGCACAATTACTTGCTGGCATGGAAGGGTCCTGAGCAATGGAGAAGTCATCAAGACTGAATGCTGGACTCTATGATATTGCTTTATAGGATTCCAAAGCCTTCTGTCACAAGGAGTTTTGCACAAAACTCACAGACAGTCATGGCGACATCAAGCTCTGTTCACATGCAGGGTCTGACACTCCATCCGATGGTTTCTCTGAAGTTTCTGATCAACTCAGGCAGATCGAGGCATCGACCTGCTGTCCGCTCATTCATAAACAGGCTAGCAAGAGTTAACCTCTGCTGGCCTGCTTATTAGGTTTCTTTGATCACATGTTGTAAGAAAGCACTTCTGCTCCACTCATTTTTAGACTGGAGGAAATCTTCTACATACGTCAATTATAGTTTATGCTGTGTTGGTCTATGAGCTGTGCTGTCCCAGATTTGCTGGAGAGGGTAGTCTGTACTTGGTGTTGTTGTGGAGTTTACGTGTCATCTTGTTGTTTCCACCTTGCTCTTGCTTTCCTCCTAATCTTTTACTGTCTTATACCTCTGTGTATATGTGCTGTGTAACAGAGAGTTATGGTTCCCCTGTTAGTTTATTTCTGTGGGTTAAATCACTCTCCTGTCCTGAACCCCCCTGTGGGAGGAGGTGGGGGTAAAAGATCAGGGATAGGAAGGAGACTCAGACATCCCCACCATTAATGGTATCTCTGAGAATAGGGATAGCATTGGGCCCCCTAGCCTGAGTGTCAGCTTAGGAGCCCAGGTTTTCCGCTATCCCCATAGTGACATCTACTAGATGTTTTACACTTTTTTAGGTTTGGCCATAAATGGACATATATTATCATTATGATATTTAAGTATACTCAAGAAAAAAAAAAGGGAAAGGGGAGGAAAATAATATTTCTAAGCAAACTTTTCACTCTCTTCAGAAAGATCCAAATGAAAAAAAATGTGTAAACTTATCCATATAAAAGATGTCACATGTCTGGATGCATTTGCTGAATTATTACAATGAAAAAGTGGAACTTTAATTTTTTTTGTGGCGAAAAACAGAAGTATCCAGATATCTTTGTCAAATGTAAGTCAAATAGACAGAAGTTTGCTATATGCTATTGGAAACTTGTGGGAATGTTATAGTACGCAGTTTGGTTTTTACACTTTTCTGTTACTGATATACAGTACTTTTGTTACAGGTATACCTTGCATACATTAGATATTGTGAACAGAATCTCCCTGCGGCAGCAGCATTGTGATATCATATTGCAAATAATGACAAAAGTAATATGAATGAAAATACAAGCTATTTGACAGTCTATATTTTCCAGGACGCCACATGACAGCACAGTAGGAGTTGCTCCTTTGACCTTTACAGGGACAGGAAAACGCAAGAGGTTAAAAGCCCCTCCCCATCCCCCTTTCCTCAGTGTTTTTCCTGTCCCTGTACAGGACGGACGCAAGTCTTACCGTCGGAGGTACGGGGTCCAGGCGGATCGGGGGGGCTTGCTCTCTCCTTCCTGCTGGTCAAGCAGCCCCTGGCCGACACTTCTGATGCAGAGGTCCCTCAGCCGGCCGGTGGAGCGAGATCTCCCGGTAATGAGCCGCTTCCCTCAGGTGAGGGCTCTCGGCAGCCCGCTGTTTGCTGCCGGCCATGGGGCATTTCCGGGTCTGCGCAGGCCTTGCGTTCCAGCGTGACACACACGCGGACGCATGCGCAGTGCAGCGTTCACCGCAGTTCCGGGAACATGGCGGTGGCCTGGGAAGCAGCAGGTGTTCCAGGACGGAGCACGGAAAGGCGGGAATGGACCCTGACGTCGCACATCCAGGTAATAAAACCGGGGAACCGGGGGACGGCTCAGTAGTCTCTGTATTTCAACTTGTCATGGAGGAGGATGATCGATCAGATGCTGGAGCCCCTGCAGAGTCCCAGGGTCATGTGAGTGCAGGTGTACCTGGGTCGGACCAGGGTTACTAAGGGTGGTCACTGATTCAGTCTCCCCCTTCCTTTTAGGATTCTTCCACACGCACCAGCACTATTCTTAGGAAAGCCCAGAGGAAAGCTGTCAGGGCTAAAAAGTGTGCGGTCTGCCATGCACAGCTGTCAGAATCTTGTACAAAACAGTTATGTGATCCTTGTATAGCAGAATTGGTCTCCACTGAGCAAAATTCCCTGCTGACGGACATGAGAGCTATGATACGAGAAGAAGTACAGTCGGTCATTGCTAGTACATCATCCCAACAGGAATGTCGTGGCCCGCCTCACAAAAGACACCGACAAGACATAGAATTCTCTTCAGAAGAGGGAGAGATTTCTTATGACTCTGATTCTCAGTTAGATGAGGAGACGGCAGGTCCGGCTCCAGAGGAGGGCCGTCGGTATCTCTTTTCATCCTGTGATACAGATGAACTGCTCCGAGCTGTCAGAAAGACAATGATGGTGGAGGAGCAGGAGAAACCGAGGTCTGTTCAGGATGAAATGTTCGGTGGACTCAGGTCTCAACGCAATAGAGTGTTCCCTGTCAATTCTCATGTCAGAGCAATGATAATGGAGGAATGGCAGGAGTCTGAGAAAAAATTATTAATTCCCAGGGAATTTAGGGCTCGCCTCCCATTTGAGCCGAATGATATTAAGGACTGGGAAGATGTACCTAAAATCAATGTTCCGGTGGCTAAGGTAGCTAGAAAGACTGCTATCCCATTTGAGGATTCATCCGGGTTGAAAGACCCAATGGACAGAAAGGCAGACGGCCTTCTAAAAAAGGCATGGGAAGCTGCAGCCACCACTATCAAAACTAACATTGCGGCTACGTCCGTGGCCCGGTCCATGTCCAGGTGGTTAGATGACCTAGAATCCCTGGTGGCAGATAGGGCTTCCAGGAAGACTGTTCAGGAGTCTATATTCCTCCTGAAACTTGCCACAGGATTTATGGCAGATGCTTCAGCAGAAACAATTAGATTTTCGGCTAGAAATGAAGCATTAACGAATTCAGCCCGCAGGGCCATATGGTTAAAAACGTGGTCAGGGGACTGCGCCTCTAAAAACAAATTGTGTGCTATCCCTTTTTCAGGTGTGAGAGTATTTGGTCCCGCTCTTGACGAGATCCTGGAAAAAGCATCTGATAAGAAAGGGGGATTCCCCGAGGAAAGGTATCGTCGGGGTCCTCCTACCCGTCGGTTTCGTCCCTTTAGAAATCCTGACTACAAAAGTAGGGGTAAAACGGGTAGGTGGAGTTATTTTAAAGGAGGAAAAGAGAGGAATACCTCCTTTGACAATAGAAAGCACCAAAATCGGTCCTGACGCCAGGGTGGGCGGACGTCTGGTGGAGTTTCAAGAGGCATGGGCACGTATCACGCCCAACCCTTGGGTTCTCCAAGTGGTATCAGGAGGTCTCATGATAGAATTCTCTCGGGTGCCCCCCGACAGATTTCTTCTCACTCAAATTCGCTCTCCAGACTCGTCCTACCAGCTCTGGTCCGAGATCCAGAATCTGTTGCGTACCCGAGCAATACGTCTGGTCCCTCGTCGGGAACGCTTCAGGGGCCACTATTCCAGTCTATTTACCATACTAAAACCATCGGGAGATGTACGCACGATTATCAATCTCAAGCCCCTAAACCGGTTTGTTCGTTACAAAAAATTCCGTATGGAATCCATCAGATCTGCTATCCCACTCATCGGTCAGCATTCGGTGATGGCCACAATAGATTTGTCAAGCGCATATTATCACATAGCTATACACCCCGCCAGTCAAAAATTCCTGAGATTTGCTTTGGAAAAACAGGGCGTAATCTATCACTACCAGTTCCGGTGTCTTCCCTTCGGCCTGTCATCCGCTCCCCGAACCTTCACAAAAGTTATGGCAGAGGTAGTGGCCCACCTCAGAACGCTGGGGGTCACCATTGTTCCATACCTGGACGATCTCCTTCTCATTGCAGCCAACCCAAGAGAATTGTCCCACCGGGTGGAGCTCGCTCTATTCCACCTCCGGATTCTGGGGTGGATGGTGAACATTCACAAATCAAATCTACTGGCAGAAACCAGGAAAATTTTCCTAGGCATACTTCTGGACTCAGACGCAAGAATGTCATTCTTACCGACCATGAAGATAAAATCACTTCAAAGCAGGATACGGGCCTTCCTAGCCCAAAAGGCATGCACTGTCCGGGAAGCTATGCGGGTGTTGGGTCTGATGACGTCCTGTATCCCATGTGTACGGTGGAGCCAGTTCCATTCAAGACCGCTACAGCAGCTGATTCTGTCCAAACCAGTGGGTCGCCACTGCTCGCTGACCAGCCGAACCGCCTTGAACCGCAAGATCATTCTTCCAGTACGGCTCCGCAGCATTCTGCAATGGTGGACAAACAAAGAACATTTATCAGTGGGGGTTCATTGGGACTACTCGCCATCAGTTACGCTCATTACCGACGCCAGCCAGACAGGTTGGGGGGCACACATGGGCAAGGTGTCTTTCCAGGGGACATGGCCACACTGGTTGATGACCTGCTCTTCCAACTACAGGGAGTTGAATGCAGTCTGGCAGGCCCTCAGCAGCAAACAGCACTTGTTCCTGCATCAATATGTACGTGTCCTCTCGGACAATGTAACGACGGTCGCGTTCCTCAGACACCAGGGAGGCCCGAGACACTACAAGTTACAAGCATTGGCGCACCTCATCTTCCGCTGGGCCGAAACCTCTGTTCTGTCCATTTCAGCTGTCCACCTGAAGGGATCCGACAATTGTCGGGCGGATTATTTCAGCAGGCACCGGATCGACCCCGCAGGTTGGTGTCTCAACAACACAGTGTTCCAGTCGCTGATTGCCCGGTGGGGGACTCCTCATTGGGATCTGTTTGCATCCAGGGCCAACTCGAAGTGCAAGAACTTCTTCTCTCTCAATCCCAACGACCGCCCTGCAGCAGTGGACGCGCTGTCTCAACCTTGGGTCATGGACCTGGCATATGCCTTTCCTCCTCTTCCATTGATTTCCAGAGTCCTTCAGAAGATAAGACAGGACAGGGCCACAGTCATCCTCATTGTTCCATTTTGGCCACGACGGAGCTGGTTCTCGCTCCTGAACAACATGGCGGTGGACGAGCCCGTTCTCCTTCCCCTGAGGGAGGACCTACTCAGCCAGGGTCCGGTATTCCACGAGAATCTTCACAACCTTCATCTGTCGGCTTGGATCCTGAAGGGTGATTCTTGAGGGATAAGGGCTTATCCGCAGCAGTTATTACTACCCTACAAGCCAGTAGAAAGCCAGCTACCCAGACGATTTATCGGCGGATCTGGGCTCGGTTTTGTTCCTTCCTCGGTGAGGAACCAAGGGACAGTGCCCGTCCGGACATTCCTCGGATCCTTGATTTTCTTCAGGAAGGGTTCCGCCAGGGCCTGAAACCCAGTACAATTAAGGTCCAGATCTCGGCGCTCAGTGTATTCTTCGATACTTCCCTTGCTTCTCATCCTTGGATTGTCCGTTTTGTCAAGGGCCTTCAGAGGTTTCGGCCTACTATTCGATCCACAGTTCCCCCTTGGGATCTGGGTCTGGTTCTTAAGGGACTATGCGAAGGACCATTCGAACCTCTGGATGATATCTCCATTCAACATTTATCCTTTAAAACGGCTTTTTTGGTGGCCATTACCACCGCAAAGAGGATTGGCGAACTGCAAGCTTTATCCATTCGTCCTCCATATCTCCAGGTCCTACCTGACAGAATTATTTTGAAGCTTGATCCAACATTCCGACCGAAGGTGGTGTCTGTGGCTAATCTTGAACAGGAAGTGGTCTTACCGGCGGTGTTTTCTTCCGACCGCACAGATGAATCCCTTCGCTTTCTGGATGTCAGAAGAGCGGTGCTGGCTTATTTGGAGGCTACCCGGAGCTGGCGGATAGATTCAACCCTTTTTGTACAATTTGCGGGTAAGAACCGAGGGAAGACGGTGTCTAAGACAACTCTGTCTCGGTGGGTTAGGTCTACTATTTCTGCTACTTACCAGTCCTCAGGTCGCGAACCCCCCGCTCACATTAGGGCTCACTCCGCCAGAGCTCTGTCTACTTCATGGGCAGAAAGGGTGGGAGTTTCACTCGACCAAATTTGCCGTGCGGCGACGTGGTCTGGTCCCCATACGTTTTGTAAGCACTATCAGCTAGATCTTCTCACTGATCACCAAACGTTGTTCGGTAGGAAGGTTCTACATGCTGTGGTCCCACCCGATTAGGGATTACTTTGGCATTCTCCTACTGTGCTGTCATGTGGCGTCCTGGAAAATAGGAATTACTACTTACCGGTAATGATGTTTCCAGGAGCCAACATGACAGCACTCTTATTTCCCTCCCGTTGATTATGTATCGTGTTGTTGTACGTTCTGCATTAATAAAATGGTGTTATCTCCCATCCTGGTGTGGTACTTAAAAAATCACTGAGGAAAGGGGGATGGGGAGGGGCTTTTAACCTCTTGTGTTTTCCTGTCCCTGTAAAGGTCAAAGGAGCAACTCCTACTGTGCTGTCATGTTGGCTCCTGGAAACATCATTACCGGTAAGTAGTAATTCCTATTTTTTTGTATTGTGCTACTTCAATGCTGCATCTTGAACAATGATTGTAAGGCACGATCTTTTAGGCCATGTTCACATGTTGAGTATTTGCTCAGTTTTTATCTCAGTATTTGTAGCCAAAACCAGGAGTGGGTGATAAATACAGAAGTGGTGCCGTGTTTCTATTATACTTTTCTCGGATTGCTCCACTCCTGGTTTTGGCTACAAATACGAAGGTAAAAACTTACCAAATACTCAATGTGTGCACATGGCCTTTGGCTTAGTTTCATGATAAACCTGCATCATCTTGGGGCAATACATGTTTATGCACCTTTGCATTTCTGACTTCTTATGATCCAAGAGCTATAATGTGCAGCATTGGCAGAGGTTGTTGTGTTGGATTCTGTGTAGCCCAGTATAATTTGTATAGCTGTGCACACACTTTGGTCTTAGAAACTACTCATTAACAGTTTTAATATTTACTTACGTGTCTGGAGCTATATAGGTATATATATCCAGAGACATAAGTAAATATTACAGTTATGTAATCCTTTTGGTGATATTTCAGCTGCACATTAAGTACACACTCATCCTCCAATGCTTGACAACGTTATCATGCAATAAAGATAAAAACCTACAATCTGAGTCAGTTTCTTTTTCAGCTTTTAGCCCTGCGGTGGGGGACCCCTCAGGACATTACTCTTTTGCACAGTTCATACTTTTCAGGATCTTGACTCTCCAATTAGATCTGACAAAGGTTAGAAAATGCCAGGACAGCTCTCCTTTGGGGTACTTTACACACTGCGACATCGCTAGCGATGTCAAGCACGATAGCAGCCGCCCCCGTCGTATGTGTGACATTTGGTGATCGCTGCCGTAGCGAACATTATCGCTACGGCAGCATCACATCCACATACCTGGTCAGCGACGTCGCTGTGACCGCCGAACAATCCCTCCCTCAAGGGGGAGGTGCGTTCGGCATCATAGCGACGTCACTGCGGCGTCATTAAGTGGTCGGCCAATAGAAGCGGAGGGGCAGAGATGAGCGGGACGTAACATCCCGCCCACCTCTTTCCTTCCGCTTTGCGGTGGACGCAGGTAAGGAGATGTTTGTCGCTCCCGTGGTGTAACACATAGCGATATGTGATGCCGCAGGAACGACGAACAACATCATACCGGTAGCAGCAGCGATATTAAGGAAATGAACGACGTGTCAACAATCACCGTTTTGGAACGATTTTGCGATCGTCGCTCATTAGTGTTACACGGTGCGATGTCGCTACCGGCGCCGGATGTGCGTCACTAACGACGTGACCCCTGACGATATATCGGTAGCAATGTCGCAGCGTGTAAAGTACCCCTTAGAGTTGAAGGTTTCTAGCATAGTCCTCTGAAAAGAATTAGTAAGTGAAGGGGCAAATAGTCGTATTTTAGCATTTGGACCAATGTTAGCCTATGGGGCCGGTCACGTATCAGACTTTTTCCTCAGAACGAGGTGGTCCAAGGAAAAAAAAAAAAAAAAAAATCACAACATGTCCAAGTTTTATCTAATATTTGGATTGTACTCAGCAATCCAAGTCAATGAGCACATGGAAATCATCGGACAGCCGTAGATGATATCAGAGTGCGGTGCCATTTTCTGGCGCTGACTCAATGGAGAAGATGAAGAAAGTTTGTTCTCCATCTCCTCCTCACGGTGTGCTTCGATTCTCTCAGCAATCAATATGGGATCACACTATGTTGAGGCTGATCAAATTCTCAGATCGATTCTGAGAGACTCTATGGCCGTCTGCATCTGCCGTAAACTAAAGGGCTTGTCCTATACCCAACTTTGTAAAAGGAACAAAAAACTTTTCAATAGTTATTAAAACAAATTTAACATTTTTTTGATGTGTACAAATTAACTAAATATTTTTTTTCTGATTTTATCACTTCTTGGTTTCCCTTCATTGCCATGGATGAATCGGCAGCAGGCCAGGAACACATTACAATTTTCTTTTTCCAACAATTCCTAAAACCCAGTGCACAGGCTTCACCCCATGGTCACTGTACTCTGTAGGCTTGTCTCAATATCTATTACAATAGCTAGATAACAGCTAATAGTAGGGATCAGAGAACTGAAGAACTCACGGTTTTCCCTTTAAACGGAATGGTCAAAATGTTTTGAGTTTTATTTTGGTTATCTATTTTAAACAGGTTGCAGAAAAACATTTTTCACACAGTTTAGACACAGTCTTAGACTTACCTTGAAAATATATTAGAAATTAAAGAGGTGGTTCAGCCCAGAAACAAGGTTTCTCTCAAATACCTTGTGACTGTGAGCGACGCTACTGCGATCCGCTTACTCCCTTTGCGAGACCTCGGTGACCTGCGTGGGCTCTGTGACCTCTGATGTCTGGTGAGGTCATGTCAACTGAGGCAGTCCGCAGTGTTCAAGAGTGACTAGGCTGTGGGTGGCATTTCACCGCTCATCACAGCCCAGCATCTCACATGCTCTCTCCTTCACTGCAGAGTGCCGCAAGCAGGAGTGACGCTGTTTCTCAACATAATATCAATATGGCCAGCTAAGAAAACAAGTGAACCACCTCTTTAAAGATTGCCACCAGTACTGTACATTCCGTATCTGTTAGCATACTGGCATTTACATGTTGAGAGAATACAAAACTTAATTTCTGCACATCAGTAGAGAAGCAGAGTATGTGGCGATCTGTCCTAACTACCTGACAATCTGAAAAAGCAGGTTTGTGCAACAAAGGTTCCCGTCTGAATATTGGTGGGACATTGTGCATGCTAAGCTTTTTTCCTAAGCAGCACAGAAGAGAGCCATTTTTATTGGCTGCACATCTCTGTAGAGTATCAACATGCCGATATTATGAATGAGGATCCCAGGTTATGGGAACTCAACTCGAAACTTAATCATATGGAAATGACATGAATTCCAGTGGGCTCCATTCACAATAAGAAAACTTACAGTTGGATCCAGAAGTGTTTAAACAGAAAAGGGTGCTTTACACGCTGCGACATCGCTAACGATATATCGTCGGGGTCACGTAGTTAGTGACGCACATCCGGCGCCGTTCGTGACATCGCAGCGTGACACCAAGGAGCGACAACCAACGACCGCAAAAACGTGAAAAGCCGTTGCTCGTTGACACGTCGCTCCTTTTCCAAATATCGTTGCTGCTGCAGGTACCATGTTAGTTGTTCCTGTGGAAGCACACATCGCTATGTGTGACACCGCAGGAACAACGAACATCTCCTTACCTGCGTCTACCGGCAATGAGGAAGGAAGGAGGTGGGCGGCATGTTCCGGCTGCTCATCTCCGCCCCTCCTCTGCTATTGAACGGCTGCTGTGTGACGTCGCTGTGACACCGCACAAACCGCCCCCTTAGAAAGGAGGCGGATCGCCGGCCAGAGCGACGTCGGAAGGAAGGTAAGTCTGTGTGATGGGTGTTAGCGATGTTGTGCGCCACGGGCAGCGATTTGCCCGTGACGCACAACCGACGGGGGTAGGTACTCTCACTAGCGATATCGGTACCGATATCGCTTGTAAAGTACCCTTACGACTATTTCCAGAATTTTGCCTCTGTACATGGGTATTGTGGATTTGAAATAAAGCCATAAATATTATGATTTCAGGGCAGACTTCCAGATTTAACTCCAGGATTATTACTAAAACACTCCATCAAATGTTTAGGAATTTCAGCCATTTCTATGAAGTTTCCCCATGGTCAAAGATTGAAAAATAATTGAAAAAAGTAACAAAGTTTGACATATAATTATTTTTAATTCATTTGAAAAAAATGCCTTGCAGCAATGACTCTCCAAAGGGAGCTGCTTTGTCATGTTTTGATTGCAGTTGTCTTTAGGTGGTACTACTTTTGAGGGGCTTCCAATTTTGTATTCAGTAATTAAAGTATGCTTAGACACATAAGGCATGTGGTCTGACTGTCCACCAGCCTCCAGATACAGAAGAACACTGCACAAGGGAAAGGCTCCTTTTCAATTGGCGGAGGCTGATACGTCAGGTCGTTCAGCTCCTGAGCCCCCTCCACACATGCAGACCCATACACAGGAGGTTAATTCATAATAGAAGGGTTCATACTTTTTATGTAAACACAAAAAAAGAAAAATGGAGTGGAATGCACACAGATCAAAAAGTCATGTGTAAAGAAAAATAATATCAATGAAAAATTATCACACAAAAATCAAGCCCTCATATTTCTTTGTTGGTTTCCATTAGAATCCTTTTTTGGGGAGTTTAGACAGAAATTATGATGCAAGTGTTCAGAGTAGAGCACAGGATAAATGTAAACCTAGTCTCAAAAGTCATCGGAAAATGTTATGTATCACAAAATGGTACCAATAAAAACTTTAACTCAAGCTGCAAAAAGACAACCCCCCACCCCAAAGCACGCCATGAGTCAGCAAAAAGATAGGAGGTTTCCACATTACTGGTAGAGCAAAGGCGTAGAAAAAGCATGATTGCTTCCAAAAACTAATTAAGCAAAATCAGTGCCCTAAATGTTAAGTAGCCCCCCTCATTTATGAGCTCTGCAGTTAATCCACATAATATACAGGGAGCCGGTCTCCAGAAACACAAGCTTGGTACAAAGGCATAGCGACAATTTTCACTCTGCAACATCAACTGTGTGCTTACCTCTGGAAAACACCTGAAAGGGGGGTGGGTGGGGAGGCACAAAATAGTCACTACATCTGTAGATGGGTTAAATTAGTGTTGTACTTTCCAAAATTGGGTTTTGTTTTTTTTAACTCCTTGATGTCATAAAACTTAGTGAGACAACTGTGTACTCAAAGTGTCAAAAAGCTTACTATAACCCTAGAAGGCTGTAGTGTCCAAAATGGGATCACTTGTGGCTGGGACTTAAGGTTTTCACACCTTAGGGTCTCTGTACATGCAACATGGAATCTGCAGTTTATTCCAGGCAAATTTGTGCTCCAAAATACAAATAGCACCCTCACTTCTGAACCTTGCCATGTGCCCAAACAGTAATTTTTGACCACAGATAATTGTAGAGAAACACATTATGTTTATTTTTCTTTTCTAGCAACCACTTTGAAAATGAACATTTTGTGGCTAAAAAAACCAAAACATTTTAGTGGAAACATTTTTGTAATTTTTTTTATTCAATTCATTCCACATTGCGTTAGTTTCTGTTCAACATCTGAAATTGTAACAAACTTTGATTTCAATACTTTAAGGGATATGGTTTGTATAATGGTATCAGTTTGGAAACTTTTCTAATACCATTTTTATTAAAAAAAAAAAAACAACAGGGTGTTATATTATTTTTTTCCTCCAAAAGATGCACTAGGGATTATTTTCAGGGGAAGTCTTATGTTTTCCCATGAACAACAATCCACATGTATTCTGGAACAAAAATATCAACATTTATTATTCAAATCTAATCATGTCATCACATTCTGGAACATCAACATTTTGTGCTAATCCTATTACTACTTCAGATGCACATTTTCTTATCTGATCTGCTATTCTCCTGGTGCAGAACCCGTCCTAGAGTGGTGAGCATATACCATATTTACAAAGGTGTAAATTACCTGCTTAAAATGTATTATTATCTGTGTACTGCAAAGTTTACCCCAGCACAAAAAAAAAGCATACACCCCCTAATAGAATCACACTTACCAGAAACACTTACCCCAAACAATTTGAGTTTCTAAGTGAATGGACTCTCATATACAAATCTGCATCACCGTCAGGTCCCCCTCCGTTCTACAGTGAAAGGCTCCTCCTTATGACTGGAAGCAGCATCACTCGTGTGGAGTGATACTGGTACCCAAACTGTGAGAACTGCAATGATATGTTGCTAGAATAGCAAGGGACCTGACAGCAACGAACTGTAAATATTTTTTTATTTTTGGTGGGGAGGGTATCTGCTTTCTTTTGGTAGTATCTGCAGTCTTTGATAAAAAAAAAAGTTCCGCTACATTCCTTAACTTATTTAGCAGCTTGGACACTTCCTTATGGAACCTCACCCAGGGCTTATTTTTGGAGTAGGGCTTATATTTTAAGCATAGTCAAAAAAAGCCTCAATAATACTAGTAAGGCTTATTTTCAGGGTAGGTCTTTTTTCAGGTAAAAAAAGATGCCAAAAACCCACTTCAATGGATCCTAAAATAAACGTTTTTAAAATTTCCTTGAAAAAAAAAATTTAAATTTACTGCTAAAATTTTATGCCTTTTAACATCCTAAAAAAATAAATGGACATTTGAAAAATGAAGCTGACGTAAAGTAGACATATGGTAAATGTTATTTACTATATTATTTTGTGTGGTATGACTATCTGGCTTATTAGTATAAAAATTGAATTTGAAAATTGTTGGTTTTTTAACTTTTCATCAACATTTTGGATATTTTCAAATTGACAAATTTACTTTTAACAAAGAACAATGTGTCACGAAAAAATATTCTCAAAATAACTGAAATATGGAGAAGCATTCCAGAGTTATCACGTCATAAATAGATATATCAAGATTGAAAAATGGGGCTTAAGGCCCTGTCACACACAGAGATAAATCTGCGGCAGATCTGTGGTTGCAGTGAAATTGTGGACAATCAGTGCCAGGTTTGTGGCTGTGTACAAATGGAACAATATATCCATGATTTCACTGCAACCACAGATCTGCCAAAGATTTATCTCTGTGTGTGACGGGGCCTTTAGTCATGTGAACATGACTATCACTGAAAGGTTAATGACAGACAACACAAGGCCACCAAAACAAGAATAGAACTAAAACACTATATAATTATAGGTGAAGGGTCCATATATCTGACATCTCTAACAATCTAAGAACCTAAAACACATTTTTTTTTTAAAGAACACCGTCAAATGAAAATGAAGAAGGGATTATTATTATCAAGGATATGGTTATATTGATGTGCATTGGTAGCATTTAAGCCTTTTGCCACATAAGACAACACCAATGCTAAAAAACAAAACAGAAAAAAACCCCAAAACACATCGTAAATGAAAAGTATTTACAGATTTTGTATTCTTGTTATGCCATGTAATATTGATAGTTATGTGTATGTTTTGCTATGTAATCTGAAGACAATATGCTGAGGGGTTAAAACACAGAATTCAATTATGGGTCTGTCATCAAGCTGCCTGCTGTTGTTTACTTGCAATGATTTTTTAGTACCAGGACCTTATACAGTGCCTACAAGTAGTATTCAACCCCCTGCAGATTTAGCAGATTTACACATTCGGAATTAACTTGGCATTGTGACATTTGGACTGTAGATCAGCCTGGAAGTGTGAAATGCACTGCAGCAAAAAAGAAAGTTATTTCTTTTTTTTTTTTTTAAATTGTGAAAAGTTTATTCAGAGGGCCATTTATTATTCAACCCCTCAAACTACCAGAATTCTGTTTGGTTACCCTAAAGTATTAAGAAGTATTTCAGGCACAAAGAACAATGAGCTTCACATGTTTGGATTAATTATCTCTTTTTCCAGCCTTTTCTGACTAATTAAGACCCTCCCCAAACTTGTGAACAGCACTCATACTTGGTCAACATGGGAAAGACAAAAGAGCATTCCAAGGCCATCAGAGGCAAGATCGTGGAGGGTCACAAGGCTGGCAAGGGGTACAAAACCCTTTCCAAGGAGTTGGGCCTACCTGTCTCCACTGTTGGGAGCATCATCCGGAAGTGGAAGGCTTATGGAACTACTGTTAGCCTTCCACGGCCTGGACAGCCTTTGAAGTTTCCACCCGTGCCGAGGTCAGGCTTGTCCGAAGAGTCAAGGCTAACCCAAGGAAAACAAGGAAGGAGCTCCAGGAAGATCTCATGGCAGTGGGGACATTGGTTTCAGTCAATACCATAAATAACGTACTCCACCGCAATGGTCTCCGTTCCAGACGAGCCCGTAAGGTACCTTTACTTTCAAAGCGTCATGTCAAGGCTTGGCTACAGTTTGCTCATGATCACTTGGAGGACTCTGAGACAGACTGGTTCAAGGTTCTCTGGTCTGATGAGACCAAGATCGAGATCTTTGGTGCCAACCACACACGTGACGTTTGGAGACTGGATGGCACTGCATACGACCCCAAGAATACCATCCCTACAGTCAAGCATGGTGGTGGCAGCATCATGCTGTGGGGCTGTTTCTCAGCCAAGGGGCCCTGCCATCTGGTCCGCATCCATGGGAAGATGGATAGCACGGCCAACCTGGAGATTTTGGCCAAGAACCTCCGCTCCTCCATCAAGGATCTTAAGATGGGTCGTCATTTCATCTTCCAACAAGACAACGACCCAAAGCACACAGCCAAGAAAACCAAGGCCTGGTTCAAGAGGGAAAAAATCAAGGTGTTGCAGTGGCCTAGTCAGTCTCCTGACCTTAACCCAATTGAAAACTTGTGGAAGGAGCTCAAGATTAAAGTCCACATGAGACACCCAAAGAACCTAGATAACTTGGAGAAGATCTGCATGGAGGAGTGGGCCAAGATAACTCCAGAGACCTGTGCCGGCCTGATCAGGTCTTATAAAAGACGATTATTAGCTGTAATTGCAAACAAGGGTTATTCCACAAAATATTAAACCTAGGGGTTGAATAATAATTGACCCACACTTTTATGTTGAAAATTTATTAAAATTTAACTGAGCAACATAACTTGTTGGTTTGTAAGATTTATGCATCTGTTAATAAATCCTGCTCTTGTTTGAAGTTTGCAGGCTCTAACTTATTTGCATCTTATCAAACCTGCTAAATCTGCAGGGGGTTGAAGACTACTTGTAGGCACTGTAATTGCTTGCACTACATTGCCTTGTGCCTGGTAGTCTGATAAGCAGATCACTGTATATAGACAATGTACACAGAGATCCTGGTGTGGGCGGGGTTAGTTTTCTCAGTTCTGTCACATGATAAATCTAAAAATTCTGACTGCGTTAGAACTGCTGCAACCAGTAAACTAAGTGATACATCGTTGGATTCAGAGTCTTTTTAACTACATTATGCTGGTCTCAGATGCGATAGCAAAAACCTGCTGACAGATTCCCTTTAACTGCTGCAAAGTGATATAAACTTTTCTGTGAGCGAATCTCAAGAAATATCACTAGTTGGTAGCAGGATGCTGCAGTAATCACGGATCACAGCTAGAAAGACAGGACGTGACACTGACCAATGTACTGGGAGCATAGTTTGCTAGAGCCGGAGGAGTAGAACGACAAAGTCCAGGTATGATATCTAACACACAAGGCATTATGCTATTATGGAGCAAGCAGGTCAATATCTGTGGGGAAATCTATAGGGAACAGACAGACACTAAAGAGTAGAGCAATTAGGCAGAGTTCAAAAACAGAATGAGGTCAACCACAGGAAAGTAAAGGAATTAATTATTTGATCCCTTGCTGATTTTGTAAGTTTTCCCACTGAGAAAGACATGGACAGTCTATAATTTTAAGGGTAGGTTAATCTTAACAGTGAGATAGAAAATCAAAAATAAAATCCAGAAAATCACATTGTATAAATTATAAAAATGTATTTACATTTTGCAGAGTGAAATAAGTATTTGATCCCTTTGGCAAACTAGACTTAATACTTGGTGACAAAACCCTTGTTGGCAAGCATAGCAGTCAGACTTTTTTTGTAGTTGATTATTGAGGTTTGCGCACATGTGAGGAGGAATTTTGTTCCACTCCTCTTTGCACATCATCCCTAAATCATTAAGATTTTGAGGCTGTTGCTTGGCAACTCGGAGCTTCAGCTCCTCCATACGTTTTCTATGGGATTAAGGTCTGTAAACTGGCTAGGCCATTCCATGACCTTAATGTACTTCTTTTAGAGTCACTCCTTTGTTATCTTGGCTGTATGTTTTGGGTCACTGTTGGCATGGAAGATCCAGCCATGGCCCATTTTTAATGTCTGGTGGAGGGAAGGAGGTTGTCACTCAGGATTTTACTGTACGTGGCTCCATCCATTGTCCCATTGATGTGGTGAAGTAGTCCTGTGCCCTTAGCAAAGAAACATTCCCAAAACACAAGGTTTCCACCTCCATGCTTGACAGTGGGGACAGTGTTCTTTGGGTCATAGGCAGGATGTCTCTTCCTCCAAATATGGCGTGTTGAGTTAATGCCAAAGAGCTAAATTTTTGTCTCATCTGACCCCAGCACCTTTTCAAAATCATCCAGGTGTTCATTGGCAAACTTCAGAATGGCCAGCTGCACATGCGCCTTCTTGAGCAGTGGGACTTTGCAGGCACTGCAGGATTTAAGCCATTACGGTGTAATGTGTTACCAATGATTTTCTTGGTGACAGTGGTCCCAGCTGCCTTCAGATCAGTAACAAGTTCCCCCCGTGTAGTTTTAGGCTGATCTCTCACCTTCCTCATGATCCTGGATACCCCACGAGATGAGATTTTGCATGGTGCCCGTGATAGATGTGAATTGACACTCATTTTGTATTTCTTCCATTTTCTTACTATTGCACCAAGAGTTGTTACCTTCTCACCTAGCGTCTTACATATGATTTTGTAGTCCATTCCAGCCTTATGCAGGTCTATGATATTGTCCCTGACATCCTTAGAAAGCGCTTTGGTCTTGCCCATGTTGTAGAGGTTAGAGTCTGATTAATTCAGTCTGTGGACAGGAGTCTTTTATACAGGTGACAATTTAAGACAGCTGTCATTAACGCAGATAACAAGTTGATTAGGAGTGTCTAAGGCTATGTGCCCACGGGCGCTCGTACCTGCGGATGTATCCGCAGGTACGAGCGCATGTTTCTCGCAGCTAACCGCCGGCGTTCGCAGCTATTTTTAGCTGCGAGATTACAGCGGAATAGCAGCGGGAAACATATGGACATTCATGCGGCTTACCTGCGGACGTCCCAGCCTCTATCTGCATAGCGGAGGGCCGGGATTTCCGCAGGTAATTCCGCATGAATAATTGACATGCAATTACGTGCGGCTGCGGGACATCCGCAACATGTTCTGCAGCCGCACTTTCCGCAGCGTGGACACAGCACTCCCCATGTCCCATAGGATAACATGGGGAGTGTCTGTGCATGCTAAAACCTGCGGATTTATCTGGAAAATCCAGAAAAATCTGCAGGTTTTCCGTGGCAAAATCCGCAGAAACAAGCTTCTGTGGGCACATAGCCTAAGTGTCTGTAGGAGCCAGAACTCTTAATGGATGGATAAAATACTTATTAATCCCTGTAAAATGCAAATACATTTTTATGATTTAATCAATGTGCTTTTCTGGCTTTTATTTTAATTTTTTTTATCTCTTACTGTTAAAATGATCATACCCTTAAACTGTTAGGCTGTTCATGTCTTTCTCAGTGAGTAAACTTACAAAATCAGCAAGGGATCAAATACTTATTTCCTTCACTGTACATAAATACACGTGGTTAGAGGACGAAATTAACTTCTTGAGTGTCAGTTCAGCTTAAAACGTTAAAGAACTTAATGTAAATAACCCCCATGGATAACCACATCACTGCAGTAGGCAATGGAAGGTATACCTGCAAGGCAACTCAGCTTGGCACACGAGTTAACCAATACTAACTGAAGCCAAGTAAGTCAAATAATCAAAACAATCACTTTAGGATCAAATGGTTTCCTGTAAGTGCCACCAGCAGCACATGCTGACCACCTAACCACACTTATTGACTGTAAGAGGACACTGCTGGACAACTGAGTTTTAACAGAACAATCATAGCAGACTGACACATTAAAGGCATTGTCTGGACAGAAAATATTGATGATCTATCCATAAGACAGTAATCAATATGAGTTTGGGGGGGTCCCACACTCAGCAGTCATACCGATGAGCAGAAAATAGCATCAGTGGTTACCAGATGTAAACACTTTGAGCCGACTTTGCGCTGCTCCATTCAATGTGTAGCGGCTGGTTCCGGCTACTGAAATACAGCTCTTTTAAAAAAAAAACAGCACTGAGCAGCTCCATTCCCTCTGATGTTTATTTATACTGGTGGAGTAACGCTATTGAAAGAATCTGGATTTATTATTATCATGTATTTTTGGAATAAGGCACTATTTACATTCGTGACATGCCATTTTTTTACAATGCATGATGGATGGACGTTCAAACTGGATTTATCATATTTTCAGAGGTTTTTTTTCTCTTAAAGAGTTGTGCTGTGAATGAAATACAAAAAAAAAAAATCAAAGAATAAAATAACTCGTCAAATAAATGTAATCTATGCATCCCCATTCTGTGTCGTCCTGATTTATATCAGATTCCTCAATTGACTTCATATTGTACAGTGCTGCAGATATTGTTTTGTCTCAAGATGACAAACTGTGCCCATGCTTTATTCTATTACCACATATGGTTTTAAATTGTGAAACATTACTTTTGGGCTCTTATAACACATGCTACCATACTTTTTGGATTATAAGATGCACTGGACCATAAGACGCACCTAAGTGTTACAGGGGGAAAGTAGGCGGAAAACAATTGAAGCAAAAACCGTGGCCATAACGCACTTAGGTGGGGGGGATCTGCTGCTGAAACGGTTATGTGTGTAATGTACCCAATTCTGTACTAATGTCCCCCATCTGGGCCCCTTTGAGGTATATACTGTATGCTCTCGATCCTGGTATATAGGATACCCATCCTGGTATATATATGTCCTTCATCCTGGTGCACATGTCCCCAATTCTGGTATATATGATGCACATCCTGGTACATATGTCCCCCATCCTGGTATATATGATCCTCATCTTGGTATAGATGATCCCCATCCTGGTATATATGTCCCCTATATAGGTATATATGATCTCATCCTGGTATTTATGGCACCATTTTTTGTATATATGTCCCAAAATCCTGGGCCCATCCTGGTATATATGATCCCCACCCTGGTACATATGTCCTCCATCCTGGTACATATGATCCACCATCCTGGTACATAAGTCCCCCCATCTTGGTATATATGCCTCATTCTGGTGTGTATGTCCCCAATCCTGGGACCATACTGGTATAAATGTCCCCATCCCATATTATGCCAATCCTGGTATAACATTTTGTTTGATAGTGGACACACAATTGCCCCAGCCTCTGCAGCAAGCTGGCAGCTTGGGCGAACACATGTGACTACTATTCAAGCAAATTAATATTCAATGCTTCTCAAGACCATAATCCAGCCCACCTCTCGGAGCCAGCTTCAATGCAGAGAAATAGGCGAGATTATAAGTGTGGGGAGCAGTGAATATTTATTTTCTTTAAAAGTGAGCACACGTTAACCCTAGCCATTGCTGTAGCTTGCTCCTGTGACACTGCTCCATCGCGGCCTCACCCACCAGCCAACAAGGTACATCGGGATTATAAGATGCACCTCCACTTTCCTCCTAGCTTTTCTGGAAAAAAAAGTGCATTTTATAGTCTGAAAAATAGAATTTTTTTATGCTAATTTGTTTGGGTGGTCTACTACTCAGGGAATGTGCACATGCTGTCTTTTTCAGCAAGGCTCTGTTCCTATACCCACCTGAAGTAGCAATCAGTAGGATGCTCAAAAGAACGAGCATAAGCATCTCTATGTAAAATGACTTGCTGTTCATATGTTCATACTTTTAAGCATCTTTTAACCACTTCATACTTCAAAAGAAGCAAAGCTGGTATAAGAAGTGACCTGACCATTCATCAAGGACCTTCCAGTCAGAACACACTATATACTTACAACACAAGTCAATGTCAAAGCTCAAAACCGCATAGCATTTTTACTTAAAAAAAAAAGCTCAGGATTTTTTCATTGTTACGGTAAGGCTGTTACGTCACCATTTTCTGTGACGTAACAGCGACTGCTTAGCTGTCAAACACAGCGACGCAGCAGCGATCATAACGTCGCTACATGTGCTGAGAGCAGGGAGCTGCGCACACTGCTTAGCGCTGGCTCCCTGCTCTCCTAGCTACAGTACACATCGGGTTAATTAACCCGATGTGTACTGCAGCTACATGTGCAGAGAGCAGGGAGCCGCGCACATTGCTTAGCGCTGGCTCCCTGCTCTCCTAGCTACAGTACAGTTAATTAACCCGATGTGTACTGCAGCTATATGTGCAGAGAGCAGGGAGCCGCGCGCACACTGCTTAGCGCTGGCTCCCTGCTCTCCTAGCTACAGTACACATCGGGTTAATTAACCCGATGTGTACTGCGGCTACATGTGCAGAGAGCAGGAGCCGGCAGCACAGGCAGCGTGAGAGCGGCGGAGGCTGGTAAAGAAGGTAAATATCGGGTAACCACTTTGGTTACCCGATGTTTACCCTGGTTACAGCTTACCGCAGCTGCCAGATGCCGGCTCCTGCTCTCTGCTCGCTTCATTTCGTCGCTCTCTCGCTGTCACACACAGCGATCTGTGCGTCACAGCGAGAGAGCAACAATAAAAAAACGAACCAGGGCTGTGTGTAACGAGCAGCGATCTCACAGCAGGGGCCAGATCGCTGCTCAGTGTCAGACACAGCGAGATCGCTAATGAGGTCACTGTTGCGTCACCAAAACCGTGACATAGCAGCGATTTCGGTAGCGATCTCGCTATGTGTGAAGCACCCCTTACTTGAAAAAAAAAAAAAAGAACTGGTAATCACTTGTACAACAACACAAAAATTCTTAAAAAAGCACTAAGAAACCAAAAATAAATGATCAGTGGTAAAAACTATCAAACACTCAGGAAACAACCAATAAGTGCAAGAGTTAATAGTGGATGGTATTTTCTTTGCAGCTGGAGTATAGTTTTATAACAGTTTTTATTTCCTCTGGCTTTTTTATATGTTGGAAACACGTGGATAATTGTCTGTTGCTAAGATTACAGCTTTAATAAAATTTTCCACTAGAATCCTGTTGTCATATGTCTTAAGCTGATTGTCTTCAGGGTTCAATTTGTATAAAGTAAAAAAAAAAATAGCCCTGTAGCTTCTCTGGAAAAAAGTAACAGACTTCCCATTCCATAGCTCATTTATTTTCAGCAATTTTCGTCAAGATTAGAAGGGTGCACTGACAAGTATTTGTAGATCTGGGTCAAGCCTTTTCTGCTGGCCTATGCCAAAACCTTGTGAGAACCACTGCCTTGTACTGCTGCACTTAATTGTCCAGTGCTTCTAGGAAAATCCAGGTAAAATTTAGGGTGGTTATTGTATTTTCATTGTATTTTTTTTTTTAAACAAATGACAATTTCTTTGTGAATTTATTAAAACTTAAATACATTGCAGTCCATCTTATTTGAGGACTGCCCCTGCATTTGTGCCTATATGTATTCATGCTCAACATCTACAATATAAAATACATTACATACATTGTCTCTACTGTACAATGAATAGATGTGGACGTAATGTTTGTTCAATTACGATAGGTATATTGATCATTTTACCATACCTAGAACTAGTAGAGCCCCCTGCTTGTAAAACTTAGACTGCATGGCAGTACTGGGACTTCTGCCAAAGTAAGTGAAAAAAACTTAATTCAGACTTACAAAGCTTAGCCCCTTCACACCCTGACCATTTTCTAGTTTTTCGTTTTCTCCTCCGTTTTATCCAAGAGCCATTTTTTTTTCTGGAATTATGGGCATATGAGGGCTTGTTTTTTCAGGTCGATTTGTACTTTTGAATGGCACCATTCATTTTACCATATAGTGTAGTGTAAAACAGGAGAAAAATTCAAAAGGTGGTGAAATTGCAAAAAAGTGCAATTCCACAGATGTTTTATTGACTATGGTCACTATATGGTAAAACTGACCTTGCAATATAATTCTCCAGGTCAGTACAAGTACGTAGATACCAAACATGTATAGTTTGCTTTTTAAAATGTAAGCGGTGAAATCACAATCTCCTATGAATGCCTGCTTGCAGCCAGCATTCACAGGAAGATTGTACTGACAGATACAGGGGTCATCAGCTGAGCCCTGGCTACCATGACAACCAACGAGATAACAGATAGAAGCCCCTCTGTCAGCATGTGTTAAACCCCGCTGTCAGAGAGTGGCATCAGGATTTAACTGGTGAACAGCCGCACACCTGAAGCAGTTAGAGGCACAAAATGGCTGATTAGATCAGCCGTCATGTGCAGGAAAAGAAGCAGGCTCAGTGGTCGAGCCTGCATCAAAGGAAAGGATGCAACATATGATATACATTTACATCATATGTCGTGGATGGGTTAAAGGGGTTGACCACTTTCAAAAAAATGTTTCCTCTGAACTCCCTAGTAGTATATATATAAAAAAAAAATAAAAATATTTTCTTATAGTCTCTGCCACTTGTTTCCCCCCTCCCCCCCCCCGTGCCTGTTCTCAGCTGCTCATGCCATTTCCTGTACATCTGCAAAACTTCTAATTTCTGTAGCACTTTTGATGTGATGTCAAAACTACAGTTAAACAAGTGAGATCTGGTGTTATGATGGCAGGGTGGTCAGGAAGCTGCATCAAAACCAGGACAGGACCAGTGCAGGAGTACAAACGTCAGGCAGGTGGGTAGTTACCATATTTTTCGGACTATAAGACGCACCGGACTATAAGACGCACCCTGGTTTTAGAGGAGGAAAATAGGAAAATAAAACTTTAAGCAAAAAAATGTGGTCATGACACACTGTTATGGGGCGAGTATCTGCTGCTGACACTGTTATGGGGGTAATGTCCCCAAATTCTCTACTAAGGTACCCCATCCTGGTAATGATCCTCCTGCCTTGTATATGATCCTGCTATAAACCCCCATCCTGCTCATATACCAGCATCCTGCTCATATTCCCTCATCCTATTGATATTTCCCCCATCCATCCTGCTCATATACTCCCATCCTGCTCATATACTCCCATCCTGCTCATATACTCCCATCCTGCTCATATACCCCCATCCTGTTCATATACCCCCCATCCTGTTCATATACCCCCCATCCTGTTCATATACCCCCCATCCTGTTCATATACCCCCCATCCTGTTCATATACCCCCCCATCCATCCTGCTCATATACTCCCATCCTGCTATATGCCCCCATCCTGTTCATATACCCCATCCTGTTCATATACCCCCATCCTGTTCATATACCCCCCCCATCCATCCTGCTCATATACTCCCATCCTGCTCATATACTCCCATTAGCACAGATCAGCTGACCGGCACAGACAGGAAGACATCGCGTGCTGCAGGGGGCGGCTCCACACACGGGGGACGGGTGAGTGTACTGATTCACTGCACCCCGCGCTGATGATGACGCGCGGGGGGCAGTGAATACAGCCACACATGATCACTCCAGGCTGTAATTGCCAGAGGTGATCATGCGGACCGGCTCTTTACTATGCACGCGTCCCAGCTCATCCTCCCGCCCACCTGTCAGTGCCACCTTCAGCGCTGAGAGATGGGCGGGAGGATGAGCGGGCCCACGTGGTCATGGCAGATGCTGGTGCTGCCTGCTCATGCCCCCGATGGCCCGCTCCACCGCAGCACCCTCGTTTCCCGCCTGCAGCCCTATAGTCAGACCATAAGACGCACCCCCAACTTTCCCCCAACATTTGGGGGGAAAAAGTGCATCTTATGGTCCGAAAAATACGGTAGATTACAGACCAAGATCAAACAACAGAAAACTACTAGCAGTACAGATGAACATATACAGTCCGGGTCTAGAAGAACTATAACTGTCCATTTGACACAGGAGTTCAGAAACTGAAGTTAGCCAGCAGCCCCATCCATTGACTGCTAAAAGCTAGCACATTTTGCTATAATTTTTACTGCTGAAGCAGCATTGTGAATAATTTTGAAAACAAAACCTGTCATTTTCAGATTACAGATCCTATACAGGCCATGGTATTTTTATGGCTACAAATTACAAAGAAGGCATGTCCCGTGGTCTAGTCCTAAAGCCATGTGTTACTCCAATCCATCTGGTTCCTCTTATTGCCCACCTAGCTGCAGATGAAGGGGCAGCAGTTGTAATGAAATAAAGCTGACCATTATCAATACTTGTTGATTCTATTCCGGTAAAAAGAATTAGATTACGACATTAGGAAATCAGTTTTATTGAATATGAATACTTTTTTTATTTTTTATCTAAAATGCTTTTAGTCTTTAGAAAAAAATACAGCTATTGCATTTAGATTATTATATAGTTTTATTTGCTATACAAAATTGCATATGAAAATATGTACCGTATATTTGTATAAGTGGTACAAAGGTTTTCTTTTCTCCCCCTATATATCTCATTTCATATAAGCATCAGATTAAAAAATACCAAAATAGAAATGCCCGTTCATTTGTGATCAACTCTTTAGATCTTGTGGCTTAACAAATGACATAGTGTTTGCTTGTGGTTTCTAACCATGGAGACACATACAGTAAGTTGACATAGGAGCTATATAAGAAATGGCTAAAACATTCTAGAAAAATCCAACATGCCATTTAAAGCTCAATATGAAAAGCAAACAAGAAAGCCACATGATAAATCTTGCACTAAACACCTTACAAATCATATCATTCATTTCTAGATTTAATATATGGTAATTCATTCCTAAAGAGAATTTGAAAAATACAAAAAGAGGTCAGATGAAATCGTATCAAGGTATAGGGACATGGAATATTATGGTATAAAGCTTTGCCGATGCTTGTCTGTATATGAGTGATGGCAACCTACTCTATTAGCAGTGTTGCCAACCATCCAGAAATTCCTGGACCGTGCATAAAAACGGAAATTCTTTCCATTCATCCAAAAATAAAAATGATGTGTCCTTTATTTTTTTTGATAGTGGAGAGACTTGTAATGATTAGTATGAATGTGGAAAAAAAATACACAAGGAAACTCTCAATTGGTTTCCGAGAAAGAAAATAAAGCTGCTAGACTGGCCCAGCCAATCACCTGACCTGAATCCACTAGAAAATGTATGGACGGAACTAAAGCTCAGAGTTCATAGAAGTAGCCCACAGAACTTTCAGGATTTGAAGAGTGTTTGTGTGTTAGAATGAGCCAAAATCACACCTAAGCAATGCATGTGACTATTTTCTCCATCCAGGAGGCATCTTGAAACAGACATTTTTGTCTGAAGTATTAAATAAATGGTGTTCAATACTTTTCCCTGTGTCATTTCTAGTTATTACACACAACCTAATTTATGAACAACTCTGGTTTGATTTCTTTGCATGTGTGGATTAGATGGATTGTTACCGACAATATATTTACTTAGAAAATTGGTGCTGTATTCAGTACTTATTTCACCTGCTGTATATGAATGCTATAGAGGACTGTAAAACTGTATGTTCACATGGAGAGTTTGATTTTTTTTATTGCAAACTCAATGCTCTCATGCACATGCTTTAATTCCTTCTGCATTTTTACAGCATTTTTTCACCCAAAGAAAGCAATGAAAAAATGAAAAAAGCCGCAAAAAAACCTTTTTCACTGTGTATATTGAAGAATGGCCATATTTACTGCCAAGAGGACAGATTTTAGCTGCAGAAAAAATAAAAAGGGAAAAAGTTGTTTGTGAACATAGCCTAACTGAGAAGCAGTGTGGCTCTTTAAAAAAAAAAAAAAAAAAAAAATCTAACATTTGCAAACACTCATATCTTACCATGTCATAAAATAGGTGGAAAGGCTATTAACAAAAGGTTAACATTGGCTGCCTGCAATACTAAATGACATGTCTGCCAAATAGCTACATAAATTTTGCACAAACATTCACTTAGTTCCCTCTGCACACAGTAAGCAATATGTTTTACTCTCCTTCCACAGGCATATTAACTTTATGGGTTAAAAGGATATAACATGTCCTTTATATCAATAAAAGCATTACTACCAGCTATTTATCGTGCACTTTTTATAAAATTTTGAACATAAGGAACACATTTGCAACATCTAAAAATAGCCATTTAAATCAACAAAAATTACATTGCGCCAAAATGCAGATATACATTTTTAATGTATTGGAAACATTACAAGACAGAACAGAGTTGATGTTAGTAGGCAGCACCTTATCCAAAGCAAACTTATTGAAATAAGATTTACATATTGCCCACGTTCCCTCCTTGAAGACACCAGTGTAATTGTGAAGTGTAACGTGAATTGTCAAATGTGTTAATGTTCTTGAAGAGTGTGTTGTTTGACAACAGGGTAAGGTGGAGTTAATATTTAGGATTAATCCAGAGTTGGAGCGGCTAGACGGAAGGGACAGTGACTGCTTCCTGTCAGGAGTTCAGATAGAGCCCAGCGTGAAGTAGTGACGGACCAGAGGTCTGACTAGTGAGCAGAGCTGCATGACGTGGGTGTCCCTAGAGTGAGCGGAGACTGAGGATAGCGAGATCCTGAGAAGAAAGCAAGAGAGAAAGTTAACCAAGACTGAGTGAATGGCTGAAGAAGGGTCATAGGAATTGAAGCCTAGCAGTAGAGCCTTGAGTTTACAACTTCGAGAGGTGTGGGGCAAGGATGGATCAGAAAACATGAAAGAGTGACACAAGCGGAGTTCCTTAAGCGTCATGAAGCTAGAAGCTAAATTTGGTCATATTGCATATTAGTTCCTTTGAGAGGAAGAAAGGACTTAGAACCACAAATTGAAGATATGATTTTCACCAACTAGACTGTTCTGTTAAGTTAGGGTGTGGTGACGGAAGCCTGGTGGAGGCAGCACAAAGTAAACTTGGAGAAGTAAAGAGGCTATGTATGAAAATGCTCTCTGTGGTAGAGGAACCATACGAAAAAGTTATGCACCCATTATCCGCTATACATAGTTGACGTCAAGGGGCTATTTAGTAAAACACTGTTTTTAAAGAACTGGTGGTCTCCCTCACCAAGTCATACAACACCTGGTGCTGGTCAGCTGAAGCCATCGGCATCAAGCATTCTGCTAGGGCGTAACACATCAGTAGTATAAGTCTACATGCAAAGCCAGGATCCTTATCTTCATGTAACGTGTAGGGGGTAAGAGACTACTGCCTCGTCCATGGAAACCGCCCCGCACCACTTTACACAAACATCTATCATTATGGACAATACTAAAAAATAACTCACATAAAACTAAGGGGTACTTTGTAGCGATGCCAAGCACGATAGTCCCCACCCCCGTCACAGATGCGATCTCTTGTGATAGCTGCCGTAGCGAACATTATTGCTATGGCAGCTTCACACGCACTTACCTGCCCTGCGACGTCGCTCTGGCCGGCGACCCGCCTCCTTCCTAAGGGGGCGGGTCGTGCGGCGTCACAGCGCCGTCACATGGCAGGCGGCCAATAGAAGCGGAGGGGCGGAGATGATCGGGACGTAAACATCCCACCCACCTCATTCCTTCCTCATTGCAGGCGGGATGCAGGTAAGGAGATGTTCCTCACTCCTGCGGCTTCATACACAGCGATGTGTGCTGCCGCAGGAACGAGAAACAACATCGTACCTGTTGCTGCAGCAAAATTATGTAAATGACCGACACTACACAGATCACCGATTTTCGACGCTTTTGCGATCGTTTATCGGTGCTTCTAGGCTTTACACGTTGCGACGTAGTTAATGGCGCCGGATGTGCGTCACTTTCGATTTGACCCCGACAAGATCGCAGTAGCGATGTTGCAACGTGCAAAGTACCCCTTAGAGACACACAGGACTACATATTGGATGACATAAAATGAAAAACACAGGTTGTAGTAACGTTTCCGTACAGTAACAAAAGTGAGATAAGATATTTCAAGTGTAATAAATGTTGATTTTTTCTATTATTCAGTCACCTAGTGGGTAGTGGTAGACAGACATCTTCAATATAATGCTACCAAGAGTCAGAAGCAGGCAGATGGGAAATACTGCTAACACAGTGTCTATATCTGTACAGAGTGTGTATGTGTGTGCATGTGTCAAATCTATTAAAAGAGTGTGTGTACCCTAGAGACTAATTCCTTATAGCAATATCCATAAGAAATGCTGTCTGCCATCTGCTGTTGAAAGTAGAACATTATATGAGTTTGTTCACATTTTACCAGTGGATAACAGAAGCAGTAAAGTCAGGCAGAGAGGGAGAGAATCACTGCTATAGAATGGAGCAGTCCGGTCCTGATGTGCCCACCCTGCCCTACCCATCAGAGCGTTTATATTTGAGGTGTCATGGGCTCTATATGTGTGTGAATGTGTGCATGCACTAGAATAAATATTCATGTATTTAGGTGCCAGTCTGTATATATTTGCGTGTGCACAGGGTTTATTTACCATCGAAAACCTATAAGTATTTCAATTGAAAATTAACTCACTGCTTATTTCAATACCATTTAGAAGTGATGATAAAGTTGATCCTTTCATTTTTTTACGTCTCAAATAATTTCTACATAATTTTATATTGCCATCTGGCTGGAACCTTTTTTTGTTACTTTACTACTCCCATGCCAACTAACTACTGTATATTTAGGCCACGTTTTCAATTATCAACTTAAGAGAAAAAAAGAAAGTTCAGTTCAGAGCCTGAAATAACTATCTTCAGAGATATAGCAAAATTCACTGCCAGAGATAAAAGCGATACCTTGGCTCATCCCCAGTAGCTTCGCTTTCAAGTAAATTAAATGTATAATTCTAGTAACAAAAGATTCCAATCAAAAATAATATTTATATAGACAGGCACATTCTGATTCACTCGTGGATATTCTCCTGCATCACAGCACTTTATTTACTTACCTTACATGTATAGCCAAATATAACATCTGAGAGAGAATGCTGGTTCATCAGGTAAACCAAGCATAATCATAAAATCCCTGATTAACCTGATGGAAATACTCGAATAAGAAGAAACGCAGGATATTTGAAATCTGCAGCAATAGAACCAATTATTTGCCAACGGTTTAAAGCTAACAAACCTCATTCAAAAAGAAAGAAAAAACTAATTGAAGAGTACAGGAAGAAGCATTTGTGATTGACTTGGCGCCTTTGGTTAACGAGAAAACATTTAAGAGGAAATAAAGGAAACTGCCACCCTACTGTAGTTAACACATCAAAGTATTTAAGCGACATAACACAGACAGTTAAACTGTGTTTTCTGAGACATCCTAAGCTTTGAAGAAAACAATTCTAGACGATTATGCAACAACAGAGTGTTGGTCCATAATTTTAACTGGATAGACTCAGTCCTTGATAAGGGTCAGTGATCCTGTTTCAGATTCATTTTACATTCAGTGGTACATGAGAGTTTGTGAACCCTTCAGAAATTTCCATATATTTGTGGGTATAATTGGGCCTAAGACTACAACAGATTATCACACAAGTCCTAAAAGTAAATAAAAGGTAATCGAATCAAACAAGTAAAAACATTAGAGTTTTATCATCTTTTAAATGAGGAAAATGATTAGTGATGGGCGGACCCAGACTATAAAAAAAGTCTGTATCCGCGCGGGTTCACAAGAACCCGAGCACCAACACTGGAGTACTCCGGGTAACAATCCGGGTCCGGCCACCCGAGAAATAAAAAAAAAAAAAAAATCAAAAGAAAAAAAAAAGAAGAATACAGAAGGTACTTTATACTTACTGGCCTCTGCACGGCTGAAATAATATAATAATAATAATAATAATTATTATTCATTTATATAGCGTTATTAATTCCACAGCGCTTTACATACATTGGCAACACTGTCCCTATTGGGGCTCACAATCTAAATTCCCTATCAGTATGTTTTTGGAGTGTATGAAGAAACCGGAATATCCGGAGGAAACTCACGCAAACACTGGGAGAACATACAAACCCCTTACAGATGTTGTCCTTAGTGGGACTTAACCCCAGCGCTTCAAAGCAACAGTGCTAACCACTGAGCCACCGTGCCGCCCTGTAACTCTGCTTCCAGGCCACTCACTTTACTTCCAGGTCCGCTCACTATCTTCAGGTATATACACTGATTTCCCTGCCCAACAGCAGTCCCAGCATCTCTGATTGGTTGCAGTCAGATTGTGTGACAGCGTGTCTGACTGCAACCAATCAGAGGCACGGTGTCTGCATTTAGATTGATGTAAACAGAAATAAATAAAACAATTGGTGTAGGGTCCATCCATATTATGATACCCAGCACAGATAAAGCATATGGCTACAGGCTGCAGCCCCCAACCGTGTGCTTATTGTGGCTGTGTATCAAAATAAGAAGAGTCGCATGCGGCTTTTTAAAAAAATTGTTTAATTCAATAATTTAAAAAAATGGCATGTGGTCCCCCTCAATTTTGATACCCAGCTAAGATAAAACCAGACAGCTGGGGGCTGATAATCTCAGCTCTAAAAATAGAAACCTGCACCAGCCCAGGATTGTCGCATCTATTAGATGCAACAATTTCGGAACTTTACCCAGCTCATCCAGATTGCCTAGTGTGGTGGCAATCGAGCTAATAAGGAGTTATCAACTCACAGCTGCCACTAAGCCCAAGATTAGTAATGGGAGGCATCTATGAGATCCCCAAATTACTAATTCATAAGTGAAAAGAAACAAACACTGCAAAAAATCCTTTTTTAAAATAAAAATATAAAACAAAAAAACACCCTCTTTCACCAATTTATTAACCCCCAAAACACCCAGGTCCAATATAATCCACACGTGGTCCCACGATGATTCCGGCTCTGCTACATCTGAAGTGACAGTGCATGGCCATAGATCATGACCGCCTGCTGTGAGCTTCAGGCAGAGAATGAGCCGCAGCAATGAACGGTGATGTCACTCAGGTTATTTGTGTTCACAGCTGGAGGTTCCCACAGTCCTCCCCCTGTGATAGCAACTAACCTCACCTAAGATCACTCAGTTAGGTATAAATGGTTACGACCATGAGCAACTAAGCTAAAATGCCCTGAACATGAGGTAAGAGATATGGCTATATCAGGAGAACCTCATGTTCAGGGGATTTTAGCTTAGTTGCTCATGGTCGTAATCCACAAGTATACCCCTTTAATGTTAAATATTTTGCTGCAACAGATGTGCCACCTGGTAGATCGAATCCGAAAATAATTTTAAATGAAAAATAAGTAGTAAAACTGTGCATTTGGGAAGGTAAATGAACAAATGAGGTCTAAATATATGCTGGTTAGAAATGAGCACACACAAAGTGTAAAGTTCAGGGTTCGGACCGAACACCAGGTGTCTGGGGATCAGACTCGAACTTTTAAAAAAGCCTGTGTCAGAGTTTGGTGTTCGGGTACTGTTGGTATGTTAATAAAGTTTGTTGAAAGGCTGCAGCGCAGGCAATCAACAAGCTTTATTGAATGCAGAAGATGACTGTATGCCGTTGTGAACAATAAAGATTACAAAAAAAAAACAAAAAACAAAAAAAAACAAAACGAGGTGGGCAACCCTCAGCTGTCTGCTTTACGTTAGCTGGTTATCAAAAATATAGGGGATCCTGAGCTGTTTCTTTAAAAAATTATTTAAGTAATAACTGTAAAAAACAGCGTGGGCTTCGTCCTATTTTTGATAACCAGCCAGGGGGAAGCAGACAGCTGGGGACAGGTATTATCAGGGTGGGAAGGGCCATGGCTATTTGGACCCTCTCAGGCTAAAAAATAGAAGCCCGCAGCCGCTCCAGAAGTGGTGCATCTAATAGATGTGCCAATGTTGGCCCCTTAACTGATTCTTCCCAATTGCCCTGGTGCGGTGGCAATCAAGTTAATACTTTTGGAGTGGATGTCAGTCGTGAATTGACAGCTGGCATCAAGCCCAGGGGTTAGTAATGGATAGGCATCTATCAGACACCCCTATTAGTCACCCGACAAGTATAGAGTTAAATAAGACACAGACACAGGAAAAACGTTTATTTGAATGAATAAAGACTCCTCCAAATGCCCTCATTCACCAATTTAGTACTTCAAAATAAATTCTGGACACCTCCATACAATGTAAAGTGGTAAGTGTACAGATTTTATAACCATGTAAACCTGGTGTGCCTTCTAAATAACTCAACAGCCATTAATGTCTAAACCGCTAGCAATAAAAGGGAGTACAGCCCTAAGTGAAAATTGACAAATTGTGCCCAAAGTGTGGCCACTATTTTTTCTAGCACTGACTTAACTCTATTGGGCATGGAGTTCACTAGAGCTTCACAGGTTGCCACTCAATCACGACATCATGGAGCTGGTGGATGTTAGAGACCTTGTGCTCCTTCACATTCTGTTTGAGGAAGCAAGTTTAGGTCTGAGACATGCTTGGTCAGTGCAGCACCTTTACTTTCAGTTCCTGTAGCAAAACAGTGGTCATCTGGGAAGGGAAGGGATCATGCTCTCATTCAGTATGTCACAGTACATGTTGGCGGTCATGGCACCAACAGCTGGCATCACCAATTCATGACACTCCCACCAACATGCTTTACTGTAGACATGACACACGCTTTGTACTCCTTGTCTAGTTGCTGCCACGCATGTTTGACATCATCTAAAAAAAATAAATTTATCTTGGTCTCATCAGAACACAGGCCATGGTTCCAGTAATCCATGTACTTAGTCTGTTTGTATTCAGCAAACTGGTTGCAGGCTTTCTTGTGTATCATCTTTAGAACGCAGTAATGCAGACCAGTTTGATGCAGTGTGTGGTGTATGGTCTGAGCACTGAAAGGCTGACTCCCCTCAACCCTTTAAGCTCTCCAGTAATGCTGGCAGCGCTCATACGTCTACTCTGAAAAGACAACCTCTGGATATGACACTGATCAGGTGCACTCAACTTCTTTGGTTGACTATGGTGAGGTCTGTTCCGAGTGGAACCTACTTTGTTAAACCACTGAATGGTCTTGGCCACCGTGCTGCAGCTCCTTTTCAGGGTGTTGGCAACCTTCTTGTAGTTTAGGTCATCTTTATGTGGAGTAACAATTCTTTTTATCAGATCCTCAGAGAATTATTTGCCATGAGGTGCCATATCGAACTTCGAGTGACCAGCATGAGAGTGTGTGAGCAAGAACACCAAACTTAACACACCTGCTCCCCATTCGCACCAGAGACCTTGTAACACTAATAAGTCACATGACACCAGGGAGAAAAATGGCTAATTGGGCCCAATTTGGAAATTTTAACGTAGTGTTCTACTCAGCAGTTTTGACATAAATACCTTTGTATTGTTATTTAGCGGGCACACCAAATTTACACAAGCTGTACACTGAGAAATTTACAATATATCAAAATGTCAGATCTTCAGTGTTGTCCCATGAAAATATATAATAAATATTTACAAAAAGGTGAGGGGAGTACTGACTTTTGAGATATACTGTATATGTAGTCACTTGACAACAGCAGTGTCTTCCTGCTTTTCTGAAAGGTCATGGTTACCACTCGAACTGGCAAGCAGAATGGAGTCCTAACATGTGTATGTTGCACAGTGTAAGAATTTTGCATGATACAATCCCTGAGAAAATGTAGCGGTGTCCCAGAAAACCTCTCTAAATTGAAATCTGTACATGGGAATGCAATCATTAGACACCTGTCTAATGATTCAATAAAGGCAAGAAGGACAGGGCACTACTCAGTATATAGAGTGCATATGTTTCAGTCCATGTTCATACTTCGCGTTTTACCGCTGGTTATTTGCAGCAATCTGATGGCAACAGAGCCACTAGAAAAAGTTCTCCACAGCTACGGGGTGCAAATTCAAAAGCACAACAAAATCCACAGTAGATAAAGACAGAAAAAACGAATAGCACTCACCGATAGTTGCTGTGAAAAATGTGGATATTTTATTCACATGTGCAGGTTAACATACTGTGAGCCAAGGTCTGACCAGTCGAAGCACCAGTATAGGGTGCGAAACGGCCATCGTCTGACGTGCTGTTCCGTCTCACAGCATGTTAACCTGCACATGTGAATAAAATATTCACATTTTTCACAGCAACTATCGGTGAGTGCTAATTGTTTTTTCTGTCTTCCCTATTAATTCTCCATTGAAGGGACATAACTGGGCATTCTGTGAAAAAGCAGACAAAGGGCAGGACAGAAAAGCAGGGCAGATTTTCCTATATTATTATATTGCCTTAAAAATCTACCCTCAGGCTTCCTAAACATGGATATGAAAAAATACATGAATAATAAAAAAAGAAGGTATATCATGCACCAATACGCAGCAAAGGGTGTTAAACTGAGCGTATACCCTGATGAATGTACAAACCCTCAACAGACCCCAACTGTGCAAAGGGAATTAATTTACAGTATTAGCAAATTATATCTGTATGGACCCAGGCATAAGTCAATAAAAGTTTTCTAAAAATATCCCTATGGTCACAGAGCAAACTGAAAAAAAAATAAGAATATAAAAGGAAACACTGCAACCCACACATATTAGGTATTTGAAACCTAAAGCATGCTAGTATTAACTAATAAATGAATCAAACTCATATAAAAAGTATCACTAATGATGGTCACGTACACAAGGAGCATGCTGGAGTGTTATATTGAAATGCATAAAAAATGGCATGATGGCTGAAAAAAGCCATAATAGCTAAATACTCATTTTTAACACATTTGTGGATGACAAACATTGCATAAGTCTTTTTCAGTATTTTTGAAAGAACCGAAGATAATGGTTATGTATATGAACATTGCACATCTTGAAAAAATCTACTAATATCTGCTTTTAAGTGAGCTTTGTACATAACTGCAGGGTTATGTTGTAGAGAGACTACCTTTAATCGACAGCAGATCGCACTGTGTTCTATGGGGTGGGCCATAAACCTGGATACACCCTGATAAAATGGAAGTGATTGCTGACATCACTTTACCATTTGTTCATATTAGTACATGGGAGGGGCAAAACATTTGAGGGCGGGTGACTCCCATCTGCAAAGCCGCCATTTTGAATTCAACTTTACTATTTTCATTGGGAAAGGGGTCATGCGACACATCAAACACAGAGAATTGCCAAAGAAAAACAATGGTGTGCTCATTTGTAACGTAGCTTTATTCATTATCGAGTTATTGACACGTTTGTGACATGGAGGATGTGCTCAAAGTGCTGCCCATTGTGTTGAACTGTCAACGCAATTCTCTTCTCCCACTCTTGACACACCGAGAGCAATACCGTAGAATAAATGCTACCACAGGCCTCCTGTATCCGTTGTTTCAGGTGCCCCACATCCTGGATCTCCAGTGTTGCTCTCGATGTATTAAGAGTGGGAGAAAAGAATTGCGTTGACAATTCAACAAAATGGGCAGCACTTTGATGACATCCTTTAGTGGTTTACGGTCATTGCTCCAGGTTACAAACGTGACAATAACTCAATAATGAATAAAGCTACGTTAAAAAAAAAAAAAAAAAAAAAAAAAAGTACACCATTGTTTTTCTTGTGCAATTCTCTATGTGTTTGATGTGTCCCATGACCACCTTCCCATTGAAAAAAGTAAAGTTGAATTCAAAATGGCAGCTTTGCAGATGGCCACCATGGGCGTCACCCGGCCTCAAATATTTTGCCCATAATATGTACTATTATGCACAAAAGGTAAGGTGATATCAGTAACCACTTGCATTTTATCAGGGTGTATCCATATTTATGGCCCACCCTGTATATTATATTGTATGACCTCTCTTTTTGGTTTGTACGTCCTACATTGGGTTTGGGTATATGGAACAGCTCTGGATCTGATAACACTACAAACAGATAAGGCTATGTGCACACAGTGCGTTTTTCGCAGCGTTTTTGCGCGTTTTTCGGGTGCGTTTTTGGCCTCAAAACTGCAGGACTTTGCTTCCCCAGCAAAGTCTATGAGTTTTCATTTTTGCTGTCCGCACACATCTGTTTTTTTTACCTGCGTTTTTGAGTTAAAAAAAAAAAATGGACATGTCAGTTCTTTCCTGCGTTTTTCTGCGTTTTCCGCCCATGCAATGCATTTGAAAAACGCAGCAAAACGCAGAGATCAAAAACGCAGCAAAACGCAGCCAAAAACGCACCAAATCGCGGCAAAAACGCATGCGTTTTTTGATGCGTTTTTTCATCGCAGGTGCGTTTTTAGCGGCCAAAAACGCAGCGTCAAAAAGACGCAATGTGCGAACCTAACCTTATACAGTTGGCAGAAGCCTCTAACAGCACAGACTGAAGCTATCTCCTTTGCTTTTAAACCATTTAGGTGCTAAGATTAATCTCTTATCTTATAGCAGCATTTAATTGGTTGTGACTTGAATGCAAGGAACCACAGGTATCTCATACATCACCAAGGAAGTCAATGTCCTTCTAAAGACCACAATTGCCAAATCTTTCTGTTCCTATGAAGTGCAGCCTGTGGCTAAAGCCCCTGACACACATAGCGAGATCACTAGTGAGATCGCTGAAACGTCACAGGTTTTGTGACGTATCAGCGACCTCGCCAGCGATATCGCTGTGTGTGACAAGCAGCAGCGAGCGGGCCCCTGCTGCGAGGTCGCTGATCATGACAAAACGATCAGGACCTTTTTTGCTAGTTGGTCCCCCGCTGTGCAGCACGCATCCGTGTATTTGATGGCGGGAGACCAATGAGCATCGGTTCTGAGTCTGCAGGGAGCCGTCGTTACACGGGTCACTGGTGGCTGGTCGCTGTGGAGATCTGTCTGATTGACAGCAAAACAGCGACCATGTAGTGACGTACCAGCGATCCCTGCCAGGTCAGATCGCTGGTGGGATCGCTGGTACGTCGCTATGTGTAACGGGACCCTAAGCTTCATAAGAGATAGTTAATTCCACTACACAGTGCAATGATAAAGGTATTCCAGCATATTTATTTAATGCAAAGACAAGTAAGGAATAAAAAATATCTAAAAAACAGACATAGCTGTGAATCACACAATGACTAACATGAAATGAGAAACCACCCCACCTGGAGAAACATCTCCAAGGTAAAATACAGAGAATTCAACACACAAAATGAAACTTGCTGTCAAATGCCAATCAATAAAGACAAAGATCTATCATGGAAATAGACCTAAAAAGGAGTAAATAATGAAAAACCCAACCGTAGTCACAATGGCATAAACCACAAAAGTGGAGGAGTTACAGTAAAGATTGTATTTCATTGTATTTCATTAGAAATACTAGTAGAGAGAAAATGGCAGGCAATCCTGCCCCCATGCATATCACAAATACTAGCTGGCTTTTTCAAGGGGTCATTGACTTATATGACTGTTAAATGGAAGGCTTATAATAATAATAATAATCATTTTTATTTCTATAGCGCCAACATATTCCGCAGCGCTTTACAATTCAGAGGGGACATGTAAAGACAATATGAGACAATACAAATAACACAATTCAGATACCAAGAGGAGTTAGGCTATGTGCGCACGTTGCGTAAATACATGCAGTTACGCTGCGCTTTGTAGCGCAGCGTACCTGCATGCGTCCTGCGTCCCCTGCACAGTCTATGGAGGTCGTGCAGGGGCCGTGCGCACGTGGCGTCTTAGAGCGCAGCGCTTCGGCTGCTGCCCGAAGCGCTGCGTTCTAGTGACATGTCACTTCTTCCGTGCGCTTTGCCGGCAGCTCCTGCTCTGTCTATGGCAGGAGCTGCAGGCAGAGCGCATGGAATCGGCTTTTTTTTTTCTCTACGGACATTTTCTGCAGCGATTTGAAGCGCACGTGTGCTCTTCAGATCGCTGCAGAAATTTCTGCAGGGCTAGTATGCAACGTGCGCACATAGCCTTAGGGCCCAGCTCGTAAGCTTACAGTCTATGAGGAAATAGGGGAGGCACAAAAGAAGAATGGGGGGGAGAAAATCTTGTCATATATGGTCCAGCCATCGATTTAATAGGGGGTTCAAAACCAGCTGCATGGACCAATCGCCAGCCAGAATTTATACAGGTACAGAGTGTAAAAAAGTACATAAAGATGAAGGAACCAGAAGATACAGGGGACAAGAATTGGAAGTAAATTTGATGAAGGGCAGAAAGGGACTAGATTAGATCAGGGCGGTGAGATGATAGGCTACTCTAAAGAAATGCGTTTTTAGGGCCCGCTTAAAGGTGTGGATGTTGGGAATTAATCGGATTGTTCTTGGTAGTGTGTTCCAGAGCATTGGCGCAGCTCGTGACAAATCTTGAAGACAGGAGTGGGAGGTTCGAGTTGTTGAGAATGTCAGTCTTAAGGCTGCTTTACACGAGTCAATCTATTGTGCGATGCATCGTTGGGGTCACGGTTTTCGTGACACACTTCCGCCGTTCGTAACGACATCTTTGCATATGTCACCTCTGTGCGATTCCAAACGATCAACAATTGTTATAAAATCGGCCATCGTGTACTCGTCGCTCATTTCCATAATATCGTTTATTTTTGGCTTTCAGAACGACACATTGATAAGTTCATCGTCCTTCTTCATCGTTTTTTTGAAACGTCATCAGCGTCCTGGGCGTAGTTGCAATTTTAAATAGACACGCCTAATATGTTGTGATTGGTTGTCGCTGATGCGTATTGATTTGCTAATCATGAAATAAAAGCCACAGCTAGTGTTCTGAATTTCGTCCATTCTGGGTAGCCTTGGCGCAGTGTGTATAATCGTACAGTGTTACTTATTTCTTTTTTTCAGGATTCCTCCGCTTGTGTCCTTTTGCAACCGTATTTGTGGTAAGTTTTTTTTTTTATTTTTTTTTTATGTAAAACAACATAAAATGTCAATATCAATTGAATAAATAAAAGGTAAAACCCTTTGCTTAAAAAATTAACAAAAATAAGGAAAACATTTTTCCTAAACAAAATATTATTTGAACAATTTTAAAACCTAACATTAAAAAAACAAACCCAAAAAACCCCCCAAAAAACCTTTGATGCAAGACAAACAAAATTCTCAAAGAGAAGGATGCCAGGAAAAAATGTTCGCAGATACAAGGGAAAAACGAGACAACAAGGACAGACGCACAAGAGACGATTTATATTAAAGCCAACCAATCAGCCAAAGAATAAAGACAGGAGTGTGCTGGAAAACAAGGTTCTGGGCGTGATAGATTATAGACAACGTCACAGAGGGGTGTATAGTTTACATAAAAACGCCCCTACAAAAGACAGATTGACTAAAACAAAACATGTGTGAAGCCTTTGGCACGACCGCCATGGACAATCAATAGATCGCTGATCGCTATTGGGTCGTTGATCAAAACAAAACGTGTGATGCATAGACAACAACCTATGTGCGATCAAAAAAAAAAAAAAAAGACATGGGCGTGACGTATTGGATTAAAAAAAAAAAAAAAAAAAAAAAATCACACGATCGGTCGTCTCGTGTAAAGCAGGCTTTAGGTCGTTAGCAGAGCGGAGGGCACGGGTGGGGTGATAGACAGAGATAAGGGAGGAGATGTAGGGTGGTACAGAACCGTGGAGAGCTTTGTGAGTGAGAGTGATAACTATGTTGGATTCTGTAGCGGATAGGCAACCAGTGCAATGACTGGCACATAGCATAGGCGTCAGTGAAGTGGTTGGAAAGGAAAATGATCCTGGCTGCAGCATTCAGAAAGGATTGGAGAGGGGAGCGTTTAGTAACATGGAAACCAATTAGTAAAGAATTACAATAATCCAGGCAAGAATGAATGAGAGCGACAGTAAGAGTTTTTGCAGAGTCAGCGGTAAGAAAAGGTTGAATTCTAGAGATGTTTTTGAGGTGGAATTAACATGAATGAGCGAGTGAACGAATATGGGGAGTGAAGGAGAGATCGAAGTCAAATATAAGCCCAAGACAGCGGGCGTGCTGCCGGGGCGTAATGATAGATCCACACACAGAAATGGTAATATTGGGTTTCGAAAGCTTGGGGGAGGGAGGAAACATGAGGAGTTCAGTTTTGACAGGTTCAGTTTTAGATAGAGGGAGGACATCATATTGGAGACAGCGGAGACACAATCGGTAGTATTTTGTAATAATGCAGGGGTGATGTTAGGAGAAGATGCGTACAGTTGGGTATCATCAGCATAGAGATGGTGCTGGAAACCAAATTTGCTGACCATTTGTCCAATAGTGGCAGTGTATATAGAGAAAAGGAGGGGCCTAGGACTGAACCCTGAGGAACCCCGACCGTAAGGGGAAGAGCGCACCTGGAGCACTACTGGAGAAAGCCTTTTGCACAGTTTGCCAGGGCTGCTGCCATCGGCGCCGAGTTGCTCTGCATATAGCAGGAGCAGCTTCACCTAGGGCGCTCTTCAGGGTTTCCTTATAATGTTTTACAGCAGAGTCAGGACATGAGAGGGAAGATATTTCGGTAAATGATGATGCCTTCAATTTCTTCAGAAATTTCTGGGTGTTATTGGCGTGTATATTCCTATATGGGAGGTAAGTGGGGGTGTCCTGAGTTGGTTGACAAAGAATGAAAGAAGGTTATGGTCAGAGAGTGGGAGGGGGGAGTTAGTAGCAGAGGCGGGAGAAGACCAGGTCCAGCGTATTCCCGCCTTCATGAGTAGGAGAGTTAGTTAGTTGTGAAAGGCCAAGAGAGGAGGTAAGAGATAAAAGAGGAGCGGCAGCTGGGGAGAGGGGATCATCAATAGGGATGTTAAAGTCCCCCATGACAAGAGTGGGGAGGTCATAGGCTAGGAAATGTGGAAGCCAGGTGGCAAAATGATCCAAGAACTGACTGGTTGGGCCTAGAGGGTGATACACAGCTACTACTTGCAGGGAGAAGGGTCTGTAAAGCCTGACAGTGTGGACCCCAAAAGAAGGGAAGATAAGTGAGGGGACAGGAGGGATGACCTGAAAAGTGCAGTTTGGAGACAGCAGCAGACCAACACCTCCACCTGATCTGTTTTCAAGTCTAGGGGTGTGAGAAAATTGTAGGCCACCATATGAGAGAGCAGCAGCAGCAGCGGTAGTGTCTGACTGCTGAATCCAGGTCTCGGTAAGAGCCAGGAGGTTAAGGGAATTGGAAAGGAAGAAGTCATGAATGAAGGAGAGCTTGTTACACACTGTGCGTGGATTCCAAAGGGCACAATTAACGGAGACGGAAGGCATGCAAGGAATATTAATGAGATTTAGGGGTTTTCTGAGTATGCCAGGGAAGGAATTGAACTTACGATTATAAGAAGGGCCAGGATAAGTGCTGTGCACTTATTAAAATAAGCACTTGTTTAAAATCTGCAAAAATGCCCCCTGCACAAATGCTTCTCCTTAGCTAGGTTTACTTATATAGGAAAGCTTTATCTGTACTGGTTTTCCACCTATCTGTTCACCCACCTAATTATTTTTTATTTTAAGTTGACATAAGCAATGGTCTCAAGTTAAAATATTTTCAGTTTACAATGGCCGCTCCAGATCAATATTACTATTGCAGACTTGAGGCAACAGCTTTCAGCTTTAGAAAATGATCATCTCATCACAAGCCAAAAATGAGAAGATGAGGACTGCTGTGCCAGACTGATTGGCTAAGCATGTCCTAGCACTTACAGAGAATTTGGCCTGCTAACTTTGATGACTTCCAGGTCAGGATCACTGGAGTTGAGATTATTCATGTTGGTGCGCTGAACACAGCTGGAGTTCACAGAGCTATTTGCGTTAGATGAACTGACCGACTCTGCACTCGAATTGACACTGTTCCTCTTCTCTTCTGAAAGGAAATCAAACACGTATCAAAAAATGTATCTGAGAAAAGGAGATTAGTTAAGAAAATTCATGCAACATTGAAATTCAATAAAAGGTAACCTGTCTGCTATCCTAGGCCCCTCAAATTGTCACCATGTGTTCATAGACCCCTTTTTATCAGGGGTCGGGAACCTTTTTGGCTGAGAGAGCCATAAACGCCACATATTTTAAAATGTAATTTCGTGAGTGCCATACAATATGTTTAAAACACTTTTAAAAGTACAATAAGTGTCTGAATTCTTTTTAATAACGTTGTCATGCTGTTGCTAACCAATGATGAATAAAGTGCTTCTTGCCATTAATGTGCCTCTTATATTAACTCACCAGGGGAGAGCGGCGGTGGTGCAGCGGATCAGAAGGTCCCAGGAGGCAGGGTAGGTGATGCTGCGGGCACGAAGGAGGGGGTGTCGCGGCTCAAGAGGATCAGTGTGTGGAGGGTCGGCAATACTGCTGCAGGCTCATGGGGTGTCACGACAGCGGGCATCATTGATCTGCCGGCAGGTTTGGAAGAGGGGGAGTCATGTGTGGCAGCGGGGGGTTGGCGATATTGCGGGCTCGTGTAATGAAACAGCGGCGGGCGCATTGATCGGCTGGCGAGCTGATTTGAATCTCCTGCAATTTACAAGATCGACTTCAAGAAAATGGCCACAGCGTGTGCGCAGATCAAGGAGATGGACTTGAAGTAAATGGCGGCGAAGTCCTATCTGCGCATGCGCTGCCTATGGGGACTCTTTCTTGAAGTCGATCTTGTCAACTGTGGGACATTCAAGGCAGCCCGCAGTCCGCCCCGGCAGATCAATGGTGATCACTGCCGCAACACCCCACGAGCTCGCAGTATCACCGACCCGGTAAACCATATGTGGTTTGTAAGACGCACCCCCATTTTTCCCCAAGTTTTGGAGGAAAAGAGTGCGTCTTACAAACAGGAAAATATGGTATTTTTTTTGTTAAAGATTTGTCTGCGACAGATGCAGCCATCAAAAGAGCCACATCTGGCTCGCGAGCCATAGGTTCCCAACCCCTGCTTTATATACTTCCTAACAAGCTCCTTTTCGTGGCATATTGATTTTTTTAATAAGCCTAAAATCAATTTTATTACTGGGCTTGTGATATGATTAGTGGTTGACTAGTTGTGGTGCATTGTTTTTCCCAGACTAATTAATTATGTTATCATGCTCCAGTGGACATGAGTGACATGACTTTCAAATGCAACGTCACCGCCAGCTCTTTGCAATTCTCTGCCTAAGGCTCACCTCACAGCAGCGGTATTTTGCAGCAAAACCGGATCCGTTACAAATGTTTTTAGCTCAATTCATTTGGAATCACGGCAAGTTGCGGTCACATACGGTTGCGTGCGTCATACACAACTGCATGTGACCGTATCTTGCCGCGATTCCATTGGAAATGAATTGAACTGAAACGCATTTGTAACGGATCCGGTTTTTCGGCAAAATACCACTGATGTGAGGTTAGCCTTACTGAGAAGGTGCAGTAAGCTGGGTGTGCACTCACCGGATCTATCAGCGCACTGTGCGAACAAAGGGATCCAGCAGAATTCACTGCCTCTTTGCGAATCTCACAGCTGGCTGAGACCTGCATCACTGCTGCCTTCCTGGACATGCATAGTGCACCGATTAACCCAGGGTGCATACTCCTGACTTCTCTGCACATTGCCAGGGAGGCCAGGATTTGCCGAGGGTCAGCGGTGAAATTACTATTCCATATCAGGCACCATGCAGCCTATCTACAAAGGCCAGATTGGTGGTGGAGAGGCAGCGCTGTACTAAGAAGAGGTAAGTAAAGGCTCCACTTGTTGTTTTATAGGTCTATAACCTTATGGTAATAAAACATTTTACAAATATATAATGCATAAGAAAATTAGGGCTCCAACAAATATATGTTGTTTTTTTTTTTTTAAAAAAAAGCACACAATGTTATGCAGATCACTGGCAAAAGATTAAATGCCCAATTAATTTTAGACACTTCTTACCTCGTATCTATCAAGATGGGGGTATCTACCAAAATTATGCAACACATTTATCAATGAAATGCATCAATTTGGCTAAAAATATAGTTGCACATGGACACAAGACATAACGTTGTGTCTAGCGGCTTTTGATAAAAAGATTTAAAAAGGTGAAGTTAAAAAAAAAAACCAACAACTAAAAAAGCATCATCCATGTCGCGTTTTCAAGATCAGTCTGCAAACCACAGATTTAAAATAAACCAGGGCAACAGTCCCGAATGCATTTTATGGGTAACAGATTGAAGGCTTCAAGCATTTCATCAGGCAGATCGTTATTCGTAGTCAAATCTTTTAAGCGTTTAAAATATCAGACCACAACGCTATGCTATTCGCACTTTTCCACTCCAAAGTCAGATTTGGCCATCAGGCTCCCAGAAGTCTCTGGTTTTGAGGTCAAGGTTGTTGGCCGACATCTCTGTCATTACATATGATATACAGTATATTTCTATTACACAAATGTAATTTATTTTCCCACATTCTGTCAAAACCAGAATGTCTGAAATGCTAATACTTTTAACTTAGAAAAAAAAGAATGTTTCTGCAGTGTAATACATTCATAAAATATGGCGTAAGACCTTTATACAGTATAAACATGATTTAAGACTGTTCAACTAAAATAATCATTCACAGACATATTATGCCATGGAAATTTAGAAAAAAAAAAAAATCAAACACACCACACGCTGTAATATATACCCCAACGCACAGATATATACATGTATTAAAAAAGACATGGAGCACATACTGGGGCCCACTCTAGAGTGTGAGCTGACAGCAGAGAGGTGCTGGTTGTGTCCTCGAGTGGGCAAGTGACTTGTGAACCAGTTGGAGACAGACAAGTGGTCTGTCCCAAGAAGACTGGCATCCAGAAAGGACTTCAAGGAGCTGGTTAAGAGCCGAAGAGAGACCTCAGTAAAGATATATTTTAGTTATTGGTTAGTTAGGGTTCAAGGTGTGATGCATTAACCTGTGTGTGGCCTGGAGTTGATTTTTTTCATGCCAATTATGAGCTGTATAATGTGATTTCCTTTGGATCAACTTTAAATTATCTATACAAAATATTTGACACTCAGGGCTACAGATGAGCGAACAAGAACATTAAAGATCTGTGTTTGTACCAAACACAGACTGCAAGCTTTACGTATGCTAACCACTTGAACAAGCGTCGCTGTTCTTGGTGCTCAGCCCAGTGAGAGCCACTTGCAGTGTTTCAACAACTCGCACTGGGGGTAAAATCAGCCCTATTGAATGTAGTGTGTAAAAAAATAAATAAATAAATAAATAAATAAATAAATGTAAAAACCCTGCCCTTCCTACCTTCGGAAGTGCTCTATTTATGACTGGTAGTATGGGGGTGGAGAGTCAAACTGCCCTATCAGTGAGTTTGAATGAGGTCCAGGGTCAAATCCGGGTCCCGAACTGAACTTAATCTAAAGTCCGGTTGAACCCGCCGAACCCAAACTTCAACGGGTCCGCTCATCTCCACTCAGGACCACAAATACCTTTGTCATCCAAGGAAGCTGCTACCTTTGGCTCCAGCCATAAATTGTCATAGTACTTATAGTGGAAGTATAGACTTACAACTGGGAAAAATGATGCGTTCCTAAAAATTATGCAAAAAATGCACCAAAATATCTGGCATATGAAAAAAATCACTCCAGGAGTGAACATGGGTAAAGCTGCACAAAACGTTAGATTTCTTTTAAAAACGTCGCATTTCAAGAATCTGTCTAAAACAGTGTTTCTCAACTCCAGTCCTCAAGACCCACCAACAAATCATGTTTTCAGGTTTTCCTCAAGCAGGCTTTCAGGATTTCCTTAAGGTTGCACAGGTGATGGAATTATTCCCTGTCCAATATCGAGGAAAACCTGAAAACATGATCTGTTGGTGGGTCTTGAGGACTGAAGTTGAGAAACACTGGTCTAAAACATCTGAACAAGCCATAATGATGGAAAAATCAGAAAGATAATAAAATCCACAAAAACAACTTGGAAAAAAGGGGCAAATTGTTTGCCAAATTTGTCGCAATTCAATAAGTCACCAATTGAGAGGTATTCAGGCTAAAACCCTGGCAGAACTACAATGCTGAATTGAGCGCTCAGTGTTTGGAGCCTGGTGTCTACCATTTGGCTTGATTATTACGGTAAAGAGAACAAGGTTCTCCACATTGCTTTCCCATCTGTCAGTAAAAGTTTGTAAACTAATCACCAGTCAAGACACAGTTGACATTCAGGTCATATTCACAAATCCTAGATACATGGACTGACTGCGGAACTAATGGCCTGAACTTGACAGCCCCATATGTGCCCAAGACGCTGCTGAGTTCAGGTCGCGAGGTCCGCAGCAAGTTCATGAATCATAAGTAAATAAAGTAAATACCCTAGCATACAGGGGAAAAAAGGAGGATAATGATGAATGCAAAAATTTTCTTTATTGATTTTCTGCAAAAAGTGCACCATAACAATAGCAACACCAACGTTTCAGCTGTGAAGCCTTTCTTAAGGTTGTTGTGTAAAGTAGGTGTGCAAGAAAACGTGGGTCACCAATGGACAACCATCAAGAATAATAAGCAAGGTGCTTCACATTTTGCAGTGATCAATATCGCATAAGTGATGTGAAATCGGAGCAGAGGAGGAATGATCTAGGAAGTGCGCCTGCTTAGAATGCCAAGGATTCTTCTTAAACAGTGGTGGCAGTGGCAAAATATGAATCACCTTCACAGCCGAAACGTTGGTGTTGCTATTGTTATGGTGCACTTTTTGGAAAAAAAAAAATCAATAAAAAATGTTTGCATTTATCATTATTCTCCTTTTTTTCCCCTGTGTGCTTGTAGTTTTACTTTATTTACTTGAGGTTATTCCTTTACCCTTTAGCAGTTGAGCCAGATCTTATTCCTTCTATAAGTTCATGAATCATAGGCCATGACATATGGATGTGTGAATACACTGAATATTGGCCATTTCTATAAATAAGTAAAAGCTCATGTGTGCACTAACTGTGAATCCAGGCACAAACTCCCTCTAGCTATTCATGTAGGTGTTATTAACTAATAATAAGTTGCAAGCCGTGCCAGAAAATATATATGCTTTTAATCAGCAAAATCATCATTCGTTTTGGAAGGATTCTACATCACTGTTCTCCAAAGTTATAGTTACTATTGAAATATTGCACACTCAAAGATGCACACGTATTATGATTGTCATGCTAAATTTTCTGTGTATCTCCATGATGAAAAACGTGTTTTTTTCCATCAACTTCACATTTAATTTTTGGTACACTGACAGTTGTGAAGCTTAGTTATAATTCCAGCAGATTATCCTCTTATATTACAAGTTTGTCATCAGCAATAAACAATCTAGATTTCCAATTAACTCCACATCATACCATACAGAAAAATAAATGCACCTCACATTTGTCATGAGACTACTTAACACTGAACATCCACCTTTCAAAAGCAACTAGCTTTAAAAGATCAAAACTATTTGTTTTATAACAGATCTGTATTGGTACTGCATAAGAGACTATTCTTATTCAGCTTAACGAGATTTCCAAATTTACAGTTAGGTCTAGAAATATTTGGGCAGTGTTTGGCATTTTAGCTGTTTACCAAAAGATATCCAAGATTCAATTATACAATCGATATGGGCTTAAAGTGCAGACTCTCAGCTTTAATTTCAGGGTTGTCTTAATTAGAGTAAGGGTTTAGGAATTACAGCTCTTTAATTTGTAGCTGCCTCATTTTCAAGGGCCGAAAGGTAATTGGATTATAATATCAAAAGCTCTGCAATGGGCTATTCCTTTATTAATCCAAAATCAATGAAGCAGGTAAATAGTCTGGATCTGATTCCAGGTGTGGCACGTGCATTTGGAAGCTGTTGCTGTGAACCCACAACATGCGGTCAAGGGAGCTCTCAATGGAAGAGAAACAGAACATAATTAGGCTGAAAAGAAGAAATCCATCAGAGATAGCAGAAATGGTAGGAATGGCCAATCAACAGTTTGCTACATTCTTCAAAAAAAAACAGTGCACTGGTCAGCTTGGGAGCTCAAAAAGGCCTGGACACCAATGTGATGACTTAGAGCCTGGCCACCTGTGTTGGGGGTGAACTGTCCATAATTAGGCCAGACATATGGTTCCTTTGGTTTTTTTTTTTTAAATCAAGAGAAATTAGCCTTCTCTCATGTCAGACTAAACATAGCCCTTTTGTCTGTTAAATGCGTATTGCCTCAGCCCCTTTGACTACATAATTAAGAGGAAAATTATGCAGCCAGATTTAACTAGCAACCAATGAGACAGCAGCCATCTCTAACCAATCCTGTAAGACCCAATACCCTGAATTTAGAAATGACTGGTATACAAGAGTCTTGCTTCTGTCACCAGGTGAAAATACCACAAGACTTCATCCTAGAAGCTACGGTACCAGCAGGAGGATCACAGAAATTCTTCAAGATTCATTCTACAGGATTTCAACATAGGATCTATCTATACATCACAGAAATGCTTAACTGCTCAATGCTGAGCCTACAATTTCACTTGGAGAACCCAGGTTGGGACAATTCAGTTGCCTGGTTATATATCTTGCTGCGATTGGTCAGCTTCCTAAGCTTGCTGCTATCTCCTTTCAGTGGGTGCCTGCCAAAGGCAGGGTAATACTGGCTCAGATAGATGGCCATGTAAGCCCCAAGATCACAAAGATTCTAATTCTTTGAGGGCCAGCAGAAGGGTGAAACTCTCTCTTGTATCATCTTATGTTCTTGCCTCACCCTGTGATGTCTGAGGAGTGTTCTGCCCATGGGGAAGGAGTGTGAGTGTTCAGTGGGATGAGCCCTGGTCCATGCAGTCTTTCTGAAGACAGCAAGGTCAGTGGATGAGAGCATCAGCTGACCCTTGTGTCCCCACAGTTAACGTAAGACAACAGTTGTGGATGATTGCAGAATCCTTTCTATGGTGAAGAAAACCCCCTCAACATCCACCCAAGCAAAGAACTCTTTACAGGAAGTAGGGGTTTCAGTAGCTACCATAAAGTGAAGACTTCATGGGAGCAAATACAGAGGGTTCGCCACAAGGTCCAAATCATTACTTAGCCTTAAAAATAAAAAGGCCAGATTAGACTTTGCCAAAAAACATCTAAAGAAGCCGCCCAGTTCTGGAAAAGTAATCTTTGGACAGATGAAACTAAGATCAACCTGTACCAGAATGATGGGAAGAAGAAAGTATGGAGAAGGTTTGGAATGGGTCATGATCCAAAACACAACACATCCTCTATAACACATGGTGGAGGCAGTGTGATGGCATGGGGATGCATGGCCTCAAATGGCACTGGGGCACTAATGTTTATTGATGATGTAACTGAAGACCGAAGCATCCAGATGGATTTCTGAAGTATAGAGGGCTATACTTTATGCTCAGGGTCAACCAAATGCAGCAAGGTTTATTGGCTGGAGCTTCACAGTACAGATGGACAACGACCCAAAATATACTACAAAAAACATATAGGAGTTTTTTTTAAGCTAAAGAAGTGGGATATTCTGAAATGTTTGAGTTAATCTCCAGTTCTCAAGCAAATTGAGCATGCATTTCACATGCTTAAGACAAAACTTAAAGGCACAAAGACCCACATGCAAGCAATAACTGAAGTCAGCTGAAGTAAAGGCCTGCAAAGCATCACAACATCACAAAGAAGGAAACTCCGCTTTTGGTGATGTTCATGGCTTCCAGACTTCAAGCAGTCATTGCATGCAAAGGATTCTCTTTAAAGTACTACAAATGAATATTTTATATGTGGAAAAGGAAAATTATCCATTTACTTTTGAGCCCCTGAAATGAGGAGGCGTTGTAGAAAAATGGTTGCAATTCCTAAATGTTTCCACAGGATATTTTTGTTCATCCCCTTTAATTAAACCTGAAAGTCTCCACTTCAATTGCATCGCACTTATTTCATTGTCAATACAGTATAGTGGCATGCAGAGGCCAAATCGTGAAGATTCAGTCACTGTCCAAATATTTCAGGACCCAACTGTATATCCTCGACTTTAGTACAGAGTATTTGGAAGTCAAAGGGGAAACTCGAACATTTTTCCGGAAATGCTGTATGAGGGCTTGTTTTTTTTAACTTTACTTTTTATTGGTTCAATTTTAGGGTTTTTGAGACTTTTACTGCTTTTATTAATTTTTCTTTTTTAACGGAATAATCATAAAACAGAAATGTTGGTGCTTTTTTAGTGTTTTATTGGGCAGGATGAATACCATGCTCATTTTATAGTTTGGATTGTTATGGATACGATACTAAATAAGTACTGTCTATTTATATTTTATGTTATTACGTTCTCACTCAATATCTTCTTTTATCGACATATGACATAGAATAATTATGTCACATCTCAGTTCTCACTCTATAATGATGGATCAGGAGCTCAACTTGCATTTTTTGGTTGCAGATGGCCATTAGAGAGTATTTACTTTTCATAACAGTTCATGGTGCCAAGCTCTGCCAAGTTAAATAAATTTCACAAACCTGGCAAATGAGGGGGCTGCATTCTGTTCAATGCGTTTATCAGACTCTCTGAAACACAATCATGGGGTACTTCTGGATTGCTATAACAGCCAGGGATCTGCTGATGATTCTAGTGCCTGCCACAATGGATTTCCTGTAAAGACCACCGGTGCGCTGATAGTGTGGGTCACAGTGAGCCACCAGTGTACTCATAGTACGAGTTACAGTGAGCTGCCAGTGTATTGATAGTATGGGTCACAGGGAGCTACCTGTCTGCTAATATGAGTCACAGTGAGCCGCCATTGTGCTGGTAGTATGGGTCACAGTGAGCCACTGGTGTGCTGATAGTATGAGATACAGTGAGCCACTGGTGTGCTGATAGTATGGGTCACAGTGAGCTGCCAGTGTATTGATAGTATGGGTCACAGGTAGCTGCCAGTGTGCTGATAGGTAGCTGACTGTGACTCACACTTTCTGCTGATAGTATGAGTCACAGTGAGCCGCCAGTGTGCTGACAGTATGGGTCACAGTGAGCCACTGGTGTGCTAATAGTGTGGGTCACAGTGAGCCGCCAGTGTGCTGACAGTATGGGTCACAGTGAGCCACTGGTGTGCTAATAGTGTGGGTCACAGTGAGCCGCCAGTGTGCTGATAGTATAGGTCAAAGTCAGCCACCAGTGTGCTGATAGTATAGGTCACAGTGAGCCACCAGTGTGCTGATAGTATAGGTCACAGTGAGCCACCAGTGTGCTGATAGTATGGGTCACAGTGAGCCACCGGTGTGCTGATAGTATGGGTCACAGTGAGCCACCGGTGTGCTGATAGTATGGGCCACAGTGAGCCACCGGTGTGCTGATAGTATGAGTCACAGTGAGCCGCCATTGTATTGATAGTATGGGTCACAGTGAGCCACTGGTGTGCTAATAGTATGGGCCACAGTGAGGCATTGGTGTGCTGATAGTATGGGTCACAGTGAACCGCCAGTGTGCTGATAGTATAGGTCACAGTGAGCCACCAGTGTGCTGATAGTATGGGTCACAGTGAGCCACCGGTGTGCTGATAGTATGGGTCACAGTGAGCCACCGGTGTGCTGATAGTATGGGCCACAGTGAGCCACCGGTGTGCTGATAGTATGAGTCACAGTGAGCCGCCATTGTATTGATAGTATGGGTCACAGTGAGCCACTGGTGTGCTAATAGTATGGGCCACAGTGAGGCATTGGTGTGCTGATAGTATGGGTCACAGTGAACCGCCAGTGTGCTGATAGTATAGGTCACAGTGAGCCACCAGTGTGCTGATAGTATGGGTCAAAGTCAGCCACCAGTGTGCTGATAGTATGGGTCACAGTGAGCCACCGGTGTGCTGATAGTATGGGTCACAGTGAGCCAACGGTGTGCTGTTAGTATGGGTTACTGCACACTAGCTGACTCACTAACTATGCTTCTGTTGAAGTTACAAGTTATGACATAGGCATAATAAAGCAACCTTACAACAGCGATTATGGGAAATTTACTGTCATTTAAAAATTACAGTAAAAATCAGCAGCAGCGCATTGGTTGCCATACTAGCAAGAGAAGGGCTTATTATGTGTATATGCCTTTTAATAAATCAGACACATCTAACTCCAGTGGGGTTTTTTAAAGAATGGCATTAAATAAAATAAATAAAACAGCTTTAAAATTTCTCCCCAATGACTAAGCACTGTCATTTATAAAAACATCCATAAAGCACTTTCAGAAATGATGATTCACAAAGGCTTTAAGGTTATGTTCACACATTCAGCCTTAAAATTCAAAGAAAAACTGCTTCAGACATGCTTTATCTAAGCCTCCTGTTGATTTGAATGGTAACACTATTTTGTGTGGAAAAGGAAGCTACGTGTCTAACCTTGAGGAAATTATACTGAAAAAAATACTTCAAGTTTGAAGCTTACATCAAGTGTAAAAGAAAATACTATGCACACACAAAAAGAGTGAAGAAGTGGGGGGATTAATCATTGCATTTTTTATTTTAGTCTTAAAACCTCTCATTTAGTGACCTTTTGATTTGCAAAAAAAACAAACAATTTTTATTAATGTTATAAATTGGTTGTCCAATGAACAATTTTAAATCAATAAATCTAGGAGTAAAAGTAATTTCCACAATTTGATGCCTTAAAAAAAAAAATGTTCCTGTGCTGAGATAATCTTATATATGAGCCCCTGCTATGTGCTGTGTAATGTCTGTATTTCATCGTACAGGAAAATGATCGGCACATACCACATCTAAAACAGGTAAAACAAGTCCCCGCTTATTTTCAAACATGTTTTACCTAACAAACCAGAAACTGTGCCATCTGTATACTCTCCATTTATATCTATATGTATACATACACACACATCATATATATATATATATATATATATATATATATATATATATATATATATATATATATATATATATATATATATATATATATATATATACACACGCACGCACGCGCGCGCGCACACACACACACACACACTATATATACTACACACACACACACACAATATACAGTAAGGGCCAGAAATATTTGGACAGTGACACAAGTTTTGTTATTTTAGCTGTTTACAAAAACATGTTCAGAGATACAATTATATATATAATATGGGCTGAAAGTGCACACTCCCAGCTGCAATATGAGAGTTTTCACATCCAAATCGGAGAAAGGGTTTAGGAATCATAGCTGTGTAATGCATAGCCTCCTCTTTTTCAAGGGACCAAAAGAAATTGGACAAGGGACTCTAAGGGCTGCAATTAACTCTGAAGGCGTCTCCCTCGTTAACCTGTAATCAATGAAGTAGTTAAAAGGTCTGGGGTTGATTACAGGTGTGTGGTTTTGCATTTGGAAGCTGTTGCTGTGACCAGACAACATGCGGTCTAAGGAACTCTCAATTGAGGTGAAGCAGAACATCCTGAGGCTGAAAAAAAAGAAAAAATCCATCAGAGAGATAGCAGACATGCTTGGAGTAGCAAAATCAACAGTCGGGTACATTCTGAGAAAAAAGGAATTGACTGGTGAGCTTGGGAACTCAAAAAGGCCTGGGCGTCCACGGATGACAACAGTGGTGGATGATCGCCGCATACTTTCTTTGGTGAAGAAGAACCCGTTCACAACATCAACTGAAGTCCAGAACACTCTCAGTGAAGTAGGTGTATCTGTCTCTAAGTCAACAGTAAAGAGAAGACTCCATGAAAGTAAATACAAAAAGTTCACATCTAGATGCAAACCATTCATCAATTCCAAAAATAGACAGGCCAGAGTTAAATTTGCTGAAAAACACCTCATGAAGCCAGCTCAGTTCTGGAAAAGTATTCTATGGACAGATGAGACAAAGATCAACCTGTACTAGAATGATGGGAAGAAAAAAGTTTGGAGAAGAAAGGGAACGGCACATGATCCAAGGCACACCACATCCTCTGTAAAACATGGTGGAGGCAACGTGATGGCATGGGCATGCATGGCTTTCAATGGCACTGGGTCACTTGTGTTTATTGATGACATAACAGCAGACAAGAGTAGCCGGATGAATTCTGAAGTGTACCGGGATATACTTTCAGCCCAGATTCAGCCAAATGCCGCAAAGTTGATCGGACGGCGCTTCATAGTACAGATGGACAATGACCCCAAACATACAGCCAAAGCTACCCAGGAGTTCATGAGTGCAAAAAAGTGGAACATTCTGCAATGGCCAAGTCAATCACCAGATCTTAACCCAATTGAGCATGCATTTCACTTGCTCAAATCCAGACTTAAGACGGAAAGACCCACAAACAAGCAAGACCTGAAGGCTGCGGCTGTAAAGGCCTGGCAAAGCATTAAGAAGGAGGAAACCCAGCGTTTGGTGATGTCCATGGGTTCCAGACTTAAGGCAGTGATTGCCTCCAAAGGATTCGCAACAAAATATTGAAAAAAATATTTTGTTTGGGTTTGGTTTATTTGTCCAATTACTTTTGACCTCCTAAAATGTGGAGTGTTTGTAAAGAAATGTGTACAATTCCTACAATTTCTATCAGATATTTTTGTTCAAACCTTCAAATTAAACGTTACAATCTGCACTTGAATTCTGTTGTAGAGGTTTCATTTCAAATCCAATGTGGTGGCATGCAGAGCCCAACTCGCGAAAATTGTGTCACTGTCCAAATATTTCTGGACCTAACTGTATATATATATATTGAGGGGAACAGCAACAATGTAGAGTCAGTATGGGTAAATGTACATGGGGAGGGGAATAATGGAAAAATGCTAATTGGAGTTTGCTATAAGCCTCCTAACATACCTCAACAAATAGAGGGTGAAATGCTGGAACAAATTGAAAAGGCAGCTAATAATAATAATCAGGTTCTTATTATGGGGGATTTCAACTATCCAGACATACAGTGGGACATATAATCTTCTGGTTGTGCTAAAAAATGTAAGTTCTTATCTACTATTCAAGACCATTTCCTCTCTCAGATGGTAGGTGAACCGACCAGGGGAGATAATTTGCTAGATCTGGTCCTGTCAAATAGACCGGATACAATTTCAGATCTACAGGTCCGGGAGCACTTGGGCACCAGCGATCATAATATGGTAAGCTTCAACATAATATTCAATAGAACATTTCAAAGGGGGAATGCTAAAACCTGGAATTTTAGGAAAGCTGATTTCAACAAATTAAGGGAGGAGCTTAAATGTGTAGATTGGGACAAAGTCATAATAACTGGGGATACCGAACATAAATGGGGTAAGTTTAAGGATATACTACTAGAGTCCTGTAAAAAACGTATACCCTCTGGTAATAAAATGTCCAGGAATAAAAAGAAACCACTATGGATAAATAAGACTGTACAAAGTATAATAAAACAAAAACAAAGGGCATTTAAAATCTTAAAGGCTGAGAATACAGAAATAGCATTTCAGAAGTATAAAGATATCAATAGGAAATGTAAAAAAGAAATCAAACAAGCAAAATTAGCTACTGAAACAAAAATCGCCAATGACATTAAAATAAATCCCAAAATCTTTTATAAATACATTAATGACAAAAGGAAAACAAAGGATAGTATCGGCCCCTTAAAATATAACAACAAGTTAGTTATAGAGGACAAACAAAAGACTGAGATATTAAATAGGCATTTCTCATCTGTATTCACCAAGGAACTGACTGTACCAGGGATCATTCAACAAGTGAAAAATCAAAGTTCACCACCCGATATAATTAATTTAACACAAGATGAAGTACGCCTACGTCTGAGTAAAATAAACATTGACAAATCCCCAGGGCCAGATGGCATTCATCCACGAATATTGAAGGAATTGAGCTCCGTAATCGACAGACCGCTGTATCTCATCTTTTTAGACTCACTTGTAACAGGGTTGGTGCCTCAGGATTGGAGGATTGCTGATGTGGTACTGATATTTAAGAAAGGTAAGAGGGTAGATCCAGGCAACTACCGTCCAGTAAGCCTGACATCAGTAGTATGCAAAGTTTTTGAGGGCATTTTAAGGGATGACATGCAAAAATATATTGCAGAAAATAATATAATAACTGACAAACAGCATGGATTCATGAAAGATAAGTCGTGTCTAACCAACCTGTTGGGGTTCTATGAGGGGGTAAGTTCAAACCTGGATATTGGTAATGCAGCTGATGTGATTTATTTGGACTTTGCAAAGGCATTTGATACTGTACCACATAATAGCCTTATACTAAAGCTCCAGAAGCAAGGACTAGGGGACACAATATGCAACTGGGTAAGGAATTGGCTAAAAGATAGGAAACAAAGAGTAGTCATAAATGGTACATTCTCTAAATGGGCTATAGTCAGCAGTGGGGTGCCACAGGGATCTGTGCTTGGACCGATTCTTTTTAATCTCTTTATTAATGACCTTGTGGATGGGATTGATAGTACAGTGTCAGTCTTTGCCGATGACACCAAACTATATAGGATATTAAAAACTGACCTGGATAGTACAATATTACAAAAAGATCTGGATAAGATGTCAGAATGGGCAGATACTTGGCAAATGAGATTTAATGTTGATAAATGTAAAGTAATGCACCTAGGACGGAGTAATCCTATAGCTGCGTATACATTAAATGGAAGTAAACTCGGGACTACAGAACAGGAGAAGGACTTGGGTATTCTCATTACAAATAAGCTGAGCAGCAGTACTCAATGTCAAGCAGCAGCTGCTAAAGCAAACAAGATTTTAGGGTGTATAAAAAGAGAGATTAGATCCCGTGATCCCAACGTATTGTTACCCCTCCATAAAATCACTTGTAAGGCCACATCTGGAATACGGGATCCAGTTTTGGGCTCCACATTTTAAAAAGGACATTCAGAAGTTAGAGTCAGTTCAAAGGCGGGCAACTAGACTATTACAAGGAATGGAAGGCCTCCCATATGATGACAGGTTGAAAAAGTAAGATATGTTTAGCTTAGAAAAAAGACGTCTCAGAGGAGATCTCATTTATATGTATAAATACAGGTGTGGTCAATATAAAGGACTGGCACATGACTTATTTCTTCCAAAGACAGTACTAAGGACCAGGGGGCACTCACTGCGAGTGGAAGAAAAGCGATTCCAACAGCTAAATAGGAAAGGGTTCTTTACAGTTAGAGCAGTCAGACTGTGGAATGCCCTACCACAAGAGGTAGTAATGGCAGATACTATAACAGCTTTTAAAAAAGGGCTGGATGATTTCCTCGGTATACATAACACTGTTGGTTATAAATGACTTAGTGACTAAATGTAGAACTGGTGGAGGAAGGTTGAACTAGATGGACCTAGGTCTTTTTTCAACCTAAGTAACTATGTAAAAATATTATATATATATATATATATATATATATATATATATATATATATATATATATATATATATATATATATATATAAATAAATATGACCAAAGATTTGGACACCCCTTCTCATTCAAAGAATTTTCTTTATTTTCAGGACTCTGAAACTTGTAGATTCACATTGAAGGCATCAAAACTATAAATATTTCATTCCACATGTTTTAATTCAAAGTGTGAAACAACTGAACATATGTCTTATATTCTAGTATATATATATGTCTTATATTCTAGTATATATATGTCTCAAATTCTAAGTCCCCGCTTATTTTTCAAACATGTTTTACCTAACAGAAACCAGCAGCTGTGCCATCTGTATACTCTCAGGCTCAGCTCGGCCACGCCCCCCACACACTTTGCCCGCTTGGCCACGCCCCCACACACATTGGGCACCTATACACCTCCCTCCCAGGACTACTCCACCTATTATACTCCCCTCCCCCCAGGACTACTCCTCCTATTATACTCCCCTCTCCCAGGACTACTCCTCCTATTATACTCCCCTCCCCCAGGACTACTCCTCCTATTATATTCCACTATCCCCAGGACTACACCTCCTACTATACTCTCCTCCCACAGGACTACTCCACCTATTAGACACCTACCCCCAGGACTCCTCCTATTATCCTCCTCTCCCCCCAGGACTACTCCTCCTATTATCTTCCTCTTCCCCAGGACTACTTCTCCAACACACACACTGCACAAAACATACCTCCCCCCAAAACACAAACACACACCCACCCACACAAACCGTGCAACACACACAGCACTACACACACACACAACACTGTAGACACACAGCGCTATACAAACAACGCAACACAGACAACGCAACACACAAATAACACCGCTCTCACACACCCCCACACCCAGACAACACCCAGAACATTTACAGCGCCCTACACAAACACTTGGCAACTACACACAACAACATCTATATATATAACAAAAATCATAATACATTAACTACACAATAAATTCTAAAATACCCGATACATTAGAATCAGGCCACCTTCTAAATATTATATATATATATATATATATATATATATATATATATATATATATATATATATATATATATATATAAAATAAAAATGAATTTTCAGCTCACCCTGCATGCAAATGTTGAGGACATTCAAATTAACTCTGGGCGATGTAGGTAATCCAGCAACAAGTTCAGTGATAAAAAAAACCAAAACATTCTTTAATCCATATATGTTTTCAAAGTTTTAGTATATCATAAAATATGAGTCCAGTCCCCAGGGTAGGGATCGCTTACGAGTTTCGGACTAAACAGTCTTTACTCATAGCATACTTATAGACTAACTGCATACCTGTTTATATAAAATGACAGAAAGGCAATCCAACAGATATAAAAATTGCCATTTTTGTATACTAAATATCTCTTATTCCTAGATTTCTTTAAGCAGTAATGTACAGTGCCTACAAGTAGTATTCAACCCCCTGCAGATTTAGCAGGTTTACACATTCGGAATTAACTTGGCATTGTGACATTTGGACTGTAGATCAGCCTGGAAGTGTGAAATGCACTGCAGCAAAAAAGAATATTTCTTTTTTTTTTTTTTTAAATTGTGAAAAGTTTATTCAGAGGGTCATATATTATTCAACCCCTCAATCCACAAGAATTCTGTTTGGTTCCCCTAAAGTATTAAGAAGTATTTCAGGCACAAAGAACAATGAGCTTCACATGTTTGGATTAATTATCTCTTTTTCCAGCCTTTTCTGACTAATTAAGTCCCTCCCCAAACTTGTGAACAGCACTCATACTTGGTCAATATGGGAAAGACAAAGGAGCATTCCAAGGCCATCAGAGACAAGATAATGGAGGGTCACAAGGCTGGCAAGGGGTACAAACCCTTTCCAAGGAGTTGGGCCTACCTGTCTCCACTGTTGGGAGCATCATGAGGAAGTGGAAGGCTTATGGAACTACTGTTAGCCTTCCACGGCCTGGACAGCCTTTGAAAGTTTCCACCCGTGCCGAGGCCAGGCTTGTCCGAAGAGTCAAGGCTAATCCAAGGACAACAAGGAAGGAGCTCCGGGAAGATCTCATGGCAGTGGGGACATTGGTTTCAGTCAATACCATAAGTAACGTACTCCACCGCAATGGTCTCCGTTGCAGACGAGCCCGTAAGGTACCTTTACTTTCAAAGCGTCATGTCAAGGCTCGTCTACAGTTTGCTCATGATCACTTGGAGGACTCTGAGACAGACTGGTTCAAGGTTCTCTGGTCTGATGAGACCAAGATCGAGATCTTTGGTGCCAACCACACACGTGACGTTTGGAGACTGGATGGCACTGCATATGACCCCAAGAATACCATCCCTACAGTCAAGCATGGTGGTGGCAGAATCATGCTGTGGGGCTGTTTCTCAGCCAAGGGGCCTGGCCATCTGGTCCGCATCCATGGGAAGATGGATAGCACGGCCTACCTGGAGATTTTGGCCAAGAACCTCCGCTCCTCCATCAAGGATCTTAAGATGGGTCGTCATTTCATCTTCCAACAAGACAACGACCCAAAGCACACAGCCAAGAAAACCAAGGCCTGGTTCAAGAGGGAAAAAATCAAGGTGTTGCAGTGGCCTAGTCAGTCTCCTGACCTTAACCCAATTGAAAACTTGTGGAAGGAGCTCAAGATTAAAGTCCACATGAGACACCCAAAGAACCTAGATAACTTGGAGAAGATCTGCATGGAGGAGTGGGCCAAGATAACTCCAGAGACCTGTGCCGGCCTGATCAGGTCTTATAAAAGACGATTATTAGCTGTAATTGCAAACAAGGGTTATTCCACAAAATATTAAACCTAGGGGTTGAATAATAATTGACCCACACTTTTATGTTGAAAATTTATTAAAATGTAACTGAGCAACATAACTTGTTGGTTTGTAAGATTTATGCATCTGTTAATAAATCCTGCTCTTGTTTGAAGTTTGCAGGCTCTAACTTACTTGCATCTTATCAAACCTGCTAAATCTGTTGAATACTACTTGTAGGCACTGTATGTCCATATTCTTACATTCTTGGTTTGCATACCTCAGCATTTCCAAGTGCAACTGCTTTTTTTGTTATTGACTGTGCTAGACATCAAGAAATTTGAAAATAAACCAAAGGATTTTGGGTTGCAATGTAGTGCCCAGTGTGAGAAAGCTGGGTTTGCGTTCTAGGTCATGGATCTTCCAGAAGGACAATGACCCCAAACATACTTCAAGCAGCACCCAGAAATGGATGGAAAAAATAAAGTACTGGAGACTTCTGAAGTGGCCACCAATGAGACTGGATTAAAATTCCATTGGAGACTCCTTAAAATTGCTGTTGAGAGAAGGCACCCTTTAAATAAGAGACCTGGAGGAGTTTCCAAAAGAAGAGCGGTCCAAAATTCCAGATGAAAGGAGAAAGAAGTGATGTTGTAGAAAAAGGGGTCCAGCGCTGACAATATCCATATAAATGCTTCAACATGGCAAAAATTAAAAAAGTCACAACGGAAAAAATTTTTTAAACCAATCGTGCTTTGGTAACTAAACTTTATTCATTGATTTTGCTTGTTGATGGTTATAGAAGGTGATTGATTGCAGTTATTTATTCCAAAGGGTGTGCAACTAAATATTAAGTACAGGGTACCCACATTTCTGTTCGGCCCATTTTTGAGGTTTTGTCTAAATTATGTCTAATTTGCCTATTTTCCCCTCTGGTTTTTTGTGCTTTTCCAATACAAACAAAAATATAAACATTTGTATAAAAGAATGTGTGTAATTGACCTACATTTCTGAGAGAAATATGGTACTTCATTTTTTGGAACAATTTCAATGTTGTCAACATTTTTGGCCATAACTGTATATATGTACAGTTCTGCTCATTGACAGACATCCTGTATGACAGTGCATAAGGACATAGCAGTCAATCACTAGTAGGACCGCCTACTGGATTCACAGGCACACATATCAGGGATTTCAATGAATAAAATACAAGTTCTACTGAATCTTCTCCTACAAACCTGTACATCATTCTGCTCAGATTCTCCTTTTCTTTACCATACTAACCAGAAATTAGACTGAATTTACAATATAAAAGGTTCCCTTTAATAAATGCGATACCTGATAACCACTTCACAAGTTCTAGACTTAACAAGCCAATCCAGAGTTGTAAAACCCATGAGATGAAAAGTTAAACAATCCAGGCTGATGACTGTTTGCAGATTCAGTTATAAAAGCAGTTCTGATTGAATCCAGCTTTCACTAAAGACTCAAGAAATTTCCAAAGTAGGCATGCAAGAAAACATCTTAATTCTTCCCATGTCTCCGCAGAAAAGACATCTGTAAAAACCATGCCATGTAAAGCAGTTTTGCTTTTCAAACTTCAGCTGAATCGTCTTTCTTAAAAAACATGTTTCACTCATTTGTGGGGATAATTATTAAGAAATGTGATAATTACAGAAGGCAATATATTTATTTAAAAAAATATATAAGTTACTTCCCTATATTGTTCCCCGCGTAAACTTTAATAATGTTTAATGTGTCCCAAAGACATCAACATTTCTAATTAAAGACATTTTCAGGTGAAAATATCTCAAGGATAGGTGATAACAGATTGGTGAATGTCTCAGCAGTCAGGCCCCCACCAATCCCTCATAGTGGGTGCTGTGGTTACAGTCTGTCTGGAGCCTATAGCTGCTTCCACAGCAAACCTCCTCTCCAGCAATGCTTCCCTCTCTTGAGCTCTGCAAATGGCCTCACTCTTATTTTCTATGGTGCCTCATCTCCAAGCAGTTCCATCTCCTCCTTCTACCACACAACCCATTGACTTTTTTGGGTATTTACCTCCAGCTCCCGTCTTTCCTCCCCTTGCTGTGGAAATTGTTCCTCGGTTCCATCTTGCAGGCATGCGTTTTCCAATGCCTCAATTAGTTGCTCCTTATAGAGTCCTTTGTAGCCGACTCCTAATTCATGGCCCTTTGTTTGTAGGCTCACCACAGTCCAGTTCCTGTTTCCTGAGGTTCTGATTCCAGATGTTAATGGGCCTCCATTCTTTCTGCTCTGATCCCGCCGCTGACAACAGTTTGTGACGGGGTATGCGACAGAGCAGTAAGGGACGCCAGGCCAAGGAACAATCCAAAGGGCTTTATTGGAACCACAAAGATAAAGCACCAAACATAAATATAAATCCTTAAAGTCTGCAAGGAGTCCACAACAAAACAAAAGATCCAGGGGCGCCTCCCGGTATTCCAACGCAAGGGAAAATATGACAATGGTCCTTATATGAGTTCCTTGAGTCCAACAGGGTGAACAACAAAACGCAATCCCACGTGGCCACTGATCTCCAATCTGCGACAGTCCATACACAGGCTCTAGGTTTCAGCCTCAGCTATAAATCCTAGTCCTTCTCCAGTAGAGATCCAACTAACTGAACTAACATGGGTCTCATTGTTCTTCTCTCCTGGCATCAGCCCCTAAGGTGGGCCCACCTCCCCCTGGACATTTGATACATGAATGGACTTCAGACGTCCTGGCTCTGTTCTGTCTACCAAGTTGTGGATTGGAGGAGTCCCATGCTGAGAAGAAAAAACAATCTCCCAGCAGAAGCAGTACAAAGGAGGGACAGACTACTACACCATGAGCACAAGCGGGGGAGGGACACACTGTTACAGGGTATTCATAGTTATCCCCCTCCCCTGTTAGAATTAACACAAGTATTATACAATTGATTTACTTTGCCTGGCAGGACCTGTGGTAAGGTCATATCCATGTGACCAGAGGGGTGGGGTCTCAGCAAATAAAGCTAATACCACGAAGCAACATTTTCCTGTTGGCTGGGGCCCCACCCCTTCTGAGCACATGGGTATGACCTCACCACAGGTCCTGCAAGGCAAAGAGCAAAACGATTGTATAATACTTATGTTAATTCTAACTATGAATACTCCCCCAGATATTATCGGATCCTCAGTTGCTGTCAGTGAAGTAGCTGACGATTTTATAAACTTTACTTTCTTGGATTTCAAAACCTATACATCAGAGCTGACCACTAAAGTTATGTATAGAATCAGCATGATAGTGCCAGTATAGAACTGGCTTTAGGCAATATACAAAAATCCTGGCGATTGGTTCCCTTTACGAATGGACCAGGAGAGCACATGCCCAACTGTCGAGCCATTCATTCTCAATGGCCAGGAAATGCCGGGTGCTGCACTCAGCAGCGTATTAAGAAATAAATGGAGCGACGGTCAAAATGCTGCTGATCCATTCTTAAAGGAATAAAAGTGCCCAATTCTGCCAACTGGTGAGATCACAGTGTTCGAACTCTACTGTTCCATTAGATTGAGAGGGGAGCCAGCACGATCTGAAATTGGCATGCATCATATAAAAAGTGAAAATTCACACATTTATTCCAACTGTACTACAATAAAAAAAATGAGATTTTTAGCAAATAATTGATCAATTTTTTGAGCCACCCCTGCCAACGTCACGGCAAATCTCAATAGGGGGGTCCTACTCTACATTCTGTATTTCATGTGCCATGCGGCCTCCTAGATAAAGTTAAAAGCAGAACCATAATAGAGCACACATACCTGTAACCTGTATATAACCGCTTCTATGTTGCAAAAAAGGCACTTGTGGATAGAGACCAGCCCAGGTCCCAGCATGTGGAGCAAGCTCTGCACCATAACAGGACTATGTCAGAACTGATCCTCCCAGTGCCAAACAGCAACCATTGATAAAGGCGGACCAGATCCAAGATGGTGCTTAATTAGCATTGCCTGTGGAAAGGGGTGAGGTAACTGAATCTGAACAGCTACCAACAGGAGGAATACATAGCAAACCAAAATCAGGCGTGCATGGCATGGTGGTGACCGGCCACCAGAATTTGTAGCATAACTACAACCAAACAGAGAGAGAGGGGAGCCAGCACGATCTGAAATTGGCATGCATCATATAAAAAGTGAAAATTCACAGATTTATTCCAACTGTACTACAATAAAAAAAAATGAGATTTTTAGCAAATAATTGATCAATTTTTTGAGCCACCCCTGCCAACGTCACGGCAAATCTCAATAGGGGGGTCCTACTCTACATTCTGTATTTCATGTGCCATGCGGCCTCCTAGATAAAGTTAAAAGCAGAACCATAATAGAGCACACATACCTGTAACCTGTATATAACCGCTTCTATGTTGCAAAAAAGGCACTTGTGGATAGAGACCAGCCCAGGTCCCAGCATGTGGAGCAAGCTCTGCACCATACCAGGACTATGTCAGAACTGATCCTCCCAGTGCCAAACAGCAACCATTGATAAAGGCGGACCAGATCCAAGATGGTGCTTTTTTTTCTCTGTTTTGACCGTAGTTATGCTACAAATCTGGTGTCTGACCAACACCATACCATGCACGCCTGATTTTGGTTTGCAATATATTCCTCCTGTTGGTAGCTGTTCAGACTCAGTTACCTCACCCCTTTCCACAGCCAATGCTAATTAAGCACCATTCTTGAATCTGGTCCGCCTTTATCAATGGTTGCTGTTTGACACTGGGAGGATCAGTTCTGATATAGTCCTGGTATGTGTAGGGCTTGCTCCACATGCTGGGACCTGGGCTGGTCTCTATCCACAAGTGCCTTTTTTGCAACATGGAAGCGGCTATATACAGGTTGCAGGTATGTGTGCTCCATTATGGTTCTGCTTTTAACTTTATCTAGGAGGCCGCATGGCACATGAAATACAGAATGTAGAGTAGGACCCCCCTATTGAGATTTGCCGTGACGTTGGCAGGGGTGGCTCAAAAAATTGATCAATTATTTGCTAAAAATCTCATTTTTTTATTATAGTACAGTTGGAATAAATTTGTGAATTTTCACTTTTTATATGATGCATGCCAATTTCAGATCGTGCTGGTTCCCTTTTTTTCTCTGTTCCATTAGATTGTCACCTATTCTAGGGATAGATGATAAGTTATCTTGACTGGACAACCCCTTTGAGGAAGGTGATTGTATTAGTTATGCTTGATGTAAAGAAAGTGGTTTACCTTAAAATGAAGCCAAACCCTTTTAATTAGTTGAAAAAAAACACATGTATATATAGTGCATGTATTAGGTTTACATGCCTACATTATGGGTACGTTTTGGTCAAATGAAGACGTGCAATGATTAATTGTATACATTCGCATTCACCTAGTATTCTATTGTCCTACCACAAATTAGTAAGGGATGGGTAATGGTAATGACACTGAATAAAAATAATATAAGTAGGTATTATCAACATGGTAAATTGGGGAGGGGGCTGACACACCCACCTTTCTCTGTGGAATGTGGCGTGTGGAAAAGCGTTAAGGGCCTCTCGCTGCAGGAAGGCGGCTTTGAGTCAGTGCTCCTTTTACGAGACAAATGCAGCTGGGAGTTTGTCTGTGGCATCTCCGGCACTGTGGAAAACATCTATAAACAAAACAAGATTCAAGAGGTCAGCCGGTTAGAAAACTCAGAGGGAAAACAGCAGAAAAATATGCTGCAGCATACCACTATCAGTGTAAACAATGCAAGATTCATTATGGTTATTGCAGCGATACCTAGGGACATATAGCAAGAGCAATAGGAGAAACACCATTACAGTAGAGAAGTATACCCGTACTAATAGTGGCCACACACATTAAAGGGAATGTCAGCAGGTTTTTGCCACCTAATCTAAGAGCAGCAATATGTATAGACCGAGATCCTGATTCCACTGAGTGTCAATAACTGGGCAGCTTGCTGTAGTTTTGATAAATTTACAGTTTTATCAGCAGGAGATTATCACTACACAACTAGTAAATCTGCTGCCATGCTTTGTAAAACCCTACCTCAACAATGATTGTCAGCTTTCTGGCTATACACAGTGTAAATAGAAAGCTGCCAATCAGTGGTGTGGGCGGGGATATAAAAAGAGCTCAGGATTCAGAACAATGGTAAAACTATGCAAGCAGCCCAGTAGGTGATATATCACTGGAATCAGGGTCTATGCCCCTACATCCTGCTGCTCTCATAAGGGTGAATCACATATATAATACGTATGATGTGGTATCAGCAGTAACTTAAATTGAAGCTGAAGGACCTCAATGCAAAATCTCCAATAGGGCCACTAACTAATGTAGGACTTTCATAGGAATAGTCTTTTCATATAGGCCAAAGTAACCTTTTGGGCAACATACACTGCAGAGCCCATGTGTGATTTCAACCCCTGCACCTATTATAGTTCTGACCCTGGATACGGTCTCTTCTATAATAGCAGAAGCAGCAGACAGGGGAAGGTTGAATTTCAACATTCCAAATTCTTGTGATTGCAAGGGTGATAAGGCTCTCGCCTTGCCCGGTGACTATGCATTGAATATGATCATGTATGTGAGAAGCCTGAAAGAAATAGCTGTTGGCTGGACACATATGGCTACCTTTACCTAACTCTCTCCATTCAGAGCATATACACACTTGGAACGGTTATGAGGGGTACGGAGGAATAGCTGTCAGTTGAGCAAGAGTTCTGCTAAATGTTATCTAATGTACGGTTTATGGTCAAGAATACCCAAGTTAATGTTTGATGACATCAATCAAAAGAAAACAACTGTTTATCTATGCACAATACTACGTAGGCTGTCCTTGAGCTGCAGGACCAGAGGTGACAGCTTAGATCCTGAACTTCAATAGAGCTTCAAGCTTCTTCTTATGAATTTCGGGGACGCTCTTTATGCACCTGCTTAGATCTGCTATTGTATAGATCATCATCATCACAACAGGTTTCCCTGTGGTCATTCCAAATAAAGCGCAGTTCATTAGCTTTCAAATTAGAAGTGAATATTAGTTCCATGTTACATGAAAGAAAATGCATCTGGTGTAATTTGTAACATAATTTACTGTAACATTTATAAAAGGAACATAATGACTGTCTGAGAACTTTTTTTTAAAGTTGAGCAATTAGTTGGCTGACATACTACTGAGGGGACAAAGGTAAAACGATTGACTAAACAGACTTAGAGCTCAGCCATGTCATTGTATGTAGGAAAAATTCAAAGATTTAAAACCATTTTAAATATGACCCCAAAAATGTACTTGGCAAATTTTTGAAATGTTTCTAAAACGTGGAGTGTATACCCATGCCCTTTTTGCAGGTCACACACACCCGTGCCCACTGAATGTGCACCTGAACCATGGGGATCAGACTACAGAACAACATCCTGGTGCCATACATAGCAGAGGGCAGCGCTCTGGGAAGGTCCAGGAGGCTTCTGGTGCCCCTATTGATATGATCGCTCCTTAGTGAGTCTGGGAGGTCTCTTTATTGTAAAGTCTCCAAGATGTTCCAAGTGACACGACAAAAATAAATGCCAATCCTAATGTTATTCAAGGCACAGTAGCATCAGCAGCTCCAAATTGCTCCTAATTATCACTACTACAGTTTAGTGGTGAGCACAGCAGTGTCTACCATCACTGATAATGTATTCTGATTGTGCCAGCTAGAAATAAAACAAGTAAAAAGATGAATAATATCGGAGGCATATGAGGTAACCTAGAATGGTCATCCACTCCTAGTAAACGATTACAGAACTATACATCATTCCAGAATACACGGGAAGAATTACACCTATGGTTGCCACCCATGAAGGTAACAGTGAGTAAATATCTCGTCTATAAGGCCTCTTTTACACGTCAGTGCATTTAATGTACATGTGTGACTGACGGTCTGTGGGGCAGGTCAGTATGTTTGTCCACGTGTCCGTGTGTATGTTCTCTGTGTGCTATCCATGTGACATCTGGATACCACACGGACAGCGTGAACTAGTATTCTTACCCTTCTCTAGCGCTGCTGTTGCTCCAGGGTATGCGGTCAGTGCAGTGAATATACAGTGCCTATAAGTAGTATTCAACCCCCTGCAGATTTAGCCGGTTTACACGTAGGTTTCGGAATTAACTTGGCATTGTGACATTTGGACTGTAGATCAGCCTGGAAGTGTGAAATGCACTGCAGCAACAAAGAATGTTATTTCTTTTTTTATTTTTTTTTTTAAATTGTGAAAAGTTTATTCAGAGGGTCATTTATTATTCAACCCCTCAAACCACAAGAATTCTGTTTGGTTCCCCTAAAGTATTAAGAAGTATTTCAGGCACAAAGAACAATGAGCTTCACATGTTTGGATTAATTATCTCTTTTTCCAGCCTTTTCTGACTAATTAAGACCCTCCCCAAACTTGTGAACAGCACTCATACTTGGTCAACATGGCAAAGACAAAGGAGCATTCCAAGGCCATCAGAGACAAGATCGTGGAGGGTCACAAGGCTGGCAAGGGGTACAAAACCCTTTCCAAGGAGTTGGGCCTACCTGTCTCCACTGTTGGGAGCCTCATCCGGAAGTGGAAGGCTTATGGAACTACTGTTAGCCTTCCACGGCCTGGACAGCCTTTGAAAGTTTCCACCCGTGCCGAGGCCAGGCATGTCCAAAGAGTCAAGGCTAACCCAAGGACAACAAGGAAGGAGCTCCGGGAAGATCTCATGGCAGTGGGGACATTGGTTTCAGTCAATACTATAAGTAACATACTCCACCGCAATGGTCTCCGTTCCAGACGAGCCCGTAAGGTACCTTTACTTTCAAAGCGTCATGTCAAGGCTTGGCTACAGTTTGCTCATGATCACTTGGAGGACTCTGAGACAGACTGGTTCAAGGTTCTCTGGTCTGATGAGACCAAGATCGAGATCTTTGGTGCCAACCACACACGTGACGTTTGGAGACTGGATGGCACTGCATACGATCCCAAGAATACTATCCCTACAGTCAAGCATGGTGGTGGCAGCATCATGCTGTGGGTCTGTTTCTCAGCCAAGGGGCCTGGCCATCTGGTCCGCATCCATGGGAAGATGGATAGCACGGCCTACCTGGAGATTTTGGCCAAGAACCTCCGCTCCTCCATCAAGGATCTTAAGATGGGTCATCACTTCATCTTCCAACAAGACAACGACCCAAAGCACACAGCCAAGAAAACCAAGGCCTGGTTCAAGAGGGAAAAAATCAAGGTGTTGCAGTGGCCTAGTCAGTCTCCTGACTTTAACCCAATTGAAAACTTGTGGAAGGAGCTCAAGATTAAAGTCCACATGAGACACCCAAAGAACCTAGATAACTTGGAGAAGATCTGCATGGAGGAGTGGGTCAAGATAACTCCAGAGACCTGTGCCGGCCTGATCAGGTCTTATAAAAGACGATTATTAGCTGTAATTGCAAACAAGGGCTATTCCACAAAATATTAAACCTAGGGGTTGAATAATAATTGACCCACACTTTTATGTTGAAAATGTATTAAAATTTAACTGAGCAACATAACTTGTTGGTTTGTAAGATTTATGCATCTGTTAATAAATCCTGCTCTTGTTTGAAGTTTGCAGGCTCTAACTTATTTGCATCTTATCAAACCTGCTAAATCTGCAGGGGGTTGAATACTACTTGTAGGCACTGTATATATGAGTATAATGAGCTGGACCCAAAAACTACAAAAGTGCTGAAGACAGGTAAGCATAAAAATTATTTTCTTTTTTAGGGGACAGGTGTTTTCTCCGGTACGTGTCACACAGATCACATCAGTGTGCGGTCTGTCTGACACCTGTGCTGCTGGCAGAAAACAAACATGTTGCCATGTGGAGCACACATGTCCTCCACATGGACACACAGTCCATGTCAAAACACTGACTTGTGCGCAAACTCACTGAATTTAATGGGTCTACATGTGTCCAAGTCTCCGGTACGTGCGGAAGCGGACACCACAAGTACCGCAGACATGGACATGTGAAGGAGGCCTAACACGTCTGGAAAAAAAAGCACTCAAAACTATAATGGGGTTTGTATTATTTTAGCACCATACTGTTACACTTTTAATGATGATGATATATTTAGCATCGTAATGCACAGAAGAATTAAGGTAAACAATTTAAGTGATGGCTTAGCTTTCCATGGCTTTTACATTTGCACATGATAGAATCAATTTAATTTTAGATACTAATTGTAACTGCTATAGGATAAAAATCTGTCACCATGAAAAATGGCCATAAATACTTATGCATGGATGGCTGATGAGTCACAGATTCAAACCATGCCCTTATTTCTGAACACACTCCCTCACCATAAACAGTCAAACAGCTCATGCTCTGAATATTAAAGCAACTTGTCCAAGGTAATATTTATCTGGGTTTAAGAGTCCAGAGGATGCATTAGATTACAACTATAATGCTAGGATGGATTTCGATTAGCCAACTCAACTGTTTAACAACCACAATTTCAAGGAACATCAAGCTTTTTGGAGATGGTCTTATAGCCTTTACCATGTACTGTATGTCTATAATTATCTTTCTAATATTCTAAGACAAGCCTCTACTTAGATATCTTTGGTTTCATATAGTCACTGAATATGGACCAAACAGCACAGTGACTACTTTTCACCCCTTAAATAGGGAGACTGACTGATTACAAGTTTGTAGGTACCTGTGATGTTAATTTTAGGATACACCTTAGTTTCCCATGTCCCAATGGTCAAATTGTTTTCAATATTCTCTAGGGATAGCATCTTTTTTGCCCAGACCATTTCCATAACTTCTGTATTTTTATTTTTCTGTAGAACCAAAATTGAAAACCAATTTTTGATTTTTATTAGTTGAATAAATTTAAAATACATAATTACTTACCGGTAATGTGTTTTTTCTGAACCCATGACGGCACCACGAGAGAGGGGATCCGCCCTTCAAGGACAGGAAACCTCCAGAATAAAAAGGGGCGGCACCTCTCCCCGCATCAGTTGATTACCGAGCATGACAGGACCTCCGAAACAAGGAACATCGTTAAAACATATCCCGCCACCATAACCGCCCAGTGAAGAGGAGCGAAAAAGGAAGCAAACTAGCAACACCTAAGTGCAGGGAGGGAATGTAAGGGTGCCGTCATGGGTTCAGAAAAAACACATTACCGGTAAGTAATTACGTATTTTTCCAGCACCCATGACGGCACCACGAGAGAATTACAGAGCTGAAGACCTATAACAGAAAGTAGTAGATAGGGATGTTAAACCGCGCCACTGACTCAGCCGATCCAGGAGATTAATGGATAGGTGTTGCTTTAATTCATTACACAGATCAGGTCAACGCGTTTCGGGAGTCGCAGCTCCCTTCATCAGGACAGTCTGGCAAGCAAAACACATCTGCTGTACAGGGAATACTTCCAGCAATATATACCTTACTAATGACGTCATGGTCCGCCCACTTCTGAAAAAAATCGGCGGGAATCAATGCATAGAAAAAAATGTATATGTGTCATCTCTATAACATTCAGCCTTTCTTATAGTACGTCATTTTTTCTTTGTCATAACTGTCCTGACGACTCAGAAGTTTAAAATAAAGTGAATTACAAAGAAAAATAAAAACATATGTTTGTGTCAAATTTATATACGTCTCTCTCTTTTACATATGGTGTCAAAAAAAGTTCATGGGGAACCCATGTAAATGTGCACCTCAAACATCGCAACATTACCTAGAACCTACTTAGGAAAGTGTCACTTTAATCAAAGCGGCCGGAAAGTGATCGTATAGTCCGCCCGTACCATATGGGAGGTGACCGTCGGGATATGTTCAAAAAACGGGAATCATTATAAGGAGTACTACAGGGAAAGGATAAAAAAATATATATATAATGAAAAAAGGCGTAGCTAAGAGGATCAATTATCCCATAAATAAAAAATATATATATATATATGTATCTACATTATGTGATATTCACTGGATAAAAAATATATATAAAGAAATATTTAGATATATAAATTGGAATAATAATGATAAGAAGAGGGGGATCACAATAATGTACCTTAAAGAACGGTGCCATTGTCTGAGTGCCAAAAATATGATTAAGCCTAGGCTCCATGGCGGGAACATAAAGCAGACCAAGGACGCTATAGTGTCTTGCGTATAAGTGCAGGTTTAAAAAACCTTTTCCTTATGATTGTTAAATGCCTCGACCAACCCGCTAATGCGGGTCACGCTGAGGGAAGGACCCCATCAATGTTATTTAATCGGGAACCAGCGTTATATCACCATGTAATCTAGAGTAATTTTATTCCCGATCTGTGGAATCATAGAAAAATTTAGGCTTAATTCTAGGCTTAATCATATTTTTGGCACTCAGACAATGGCACCGTTCTTTAAGGTACATTATTGTGATCCCCCTCTTCTTATCATTATTATTCCAATTTATATATCTAAATATTTCTTTATATATATTTTTTATCCAGTGAATATCACATAATGTAGATACATATATATATATATATTTTTTATTTATGGGATATTTGATCCTCTTAGCTACGCCTTTTTTCATTATATATATATTTTTTTATCCTTTCCCTGTAGTACTCCTTATAATGATTCCCGTTTTTTGAACATATCCCGACGGTCACCTCCCATATGGTACGGGCGGACTATACGATCACTTTCCGGCCGCTTTGATTAAAGTGACACTTTCCTAAGTAGGTTCTAGGTAATGTTGCGATGTTTGAGGTGCACATTTACATGGGTTCCCCATGAACTTTTTTTGACACCATATGTAAAAGAGAGAGACGTATATAAATTTGACACAAACATATGTTTTTATTTTTCTTTGTAATTCACTTTATTTTAAACTTCTGAGTCGTCAGGACAGTTATGACAAAGAAAAAATGACGTACTATAAGAAAGGCTGAATGTTATAGAGATGACACATATACATTTTTTTCTATGCATTGATTCCCGCCGATTTTTTTCAGAAGTGGGCGGACCATGACGTCATTAGTAAGGTATATATTGCTGGAAGTATTCCCTGTACAGCAGATGTGTTTTGCTTGCCAGACTGTCCTGATGAAGGGAGCTGCGACTCCCGAAACGCGTTGACCTGATCTGTGTAATGAATTAAAGCAACACCTATCCATTAATCTCCTGGATCGGCTGAGTCAGTGGCGCGGTTTAACATCCCTATCTACTACTTTCTGTTATCTGCTAACCTTGGGTCCGCTGCCGTGGCTTGGATACTTTTATATGCTGGTATAGGCGTTGTGACTTTCACAACCCCTATAGGTGAGTAAGACCACCCTCCTTGATTTTCCCCAATTGTCTGGGGTAAGACCCTATTGCGCTTTCTTTCCACAGTGGTTTTCTCAGAGCTGAAGACCTAGGGAGTTTGCAGAACCCGTCTCCCAAAGGTGATGTCGGTAAACGACAAATCAAGGCGATAGTGATTAAAAAAAGGTGGACGGAGAAGACCAGGTTGCCGCCTTACATATTTGCTCGATGGAGACCTCTGACCTCTCCGCCCAGGAAGATGCCATCGCTCGCGTGGAGTGCGCCTTCAGACCAGGAGGTACGGCTTCACCCCTGGCCGTGTAAGCAACAGAGATGGCATCCCTGATCCACCTGGCCAAGGTGGATTTAGAAGCCTTAAGCCCCTTCCTCTGAGGTGACCAACAGATACCGTTGAAGACAATGCCTAACATCCAGGCAGTGCCATCCCATCTCCTCCGGAGTAGAAGGATTGGCATAAAAAGAGGGGAGCACTATTTCTTGTGATCTATGGAAGTGGGAATGCACTTTCGGCAAATAGGCAGGGTCAGTTCTTAAAACTACTCGGTTATCAAAAAACTGGGTATACGGAGGAGAAATGGATAAGGCCTGAAGGTCACTAACCCTACGGGCGGAAGTGAGCGCGACCAGGAGAATCGTTTTGAGGGACGGATGCTTGAGTGAGATAGAATCTAAGGGCTCAAACGGGGGCCGTGTTAAAGCTGAAAGGACCAAGTTAAGGTCCCAGGACGGCAGTGGCATGTTGCACCGAGGCCTAGACCTAGTACAGGACCTAACGAACCTAGACACCCAGGGATCTCCAGCCAGGGCATGGTTATACAAGGCGCTCAGTGCGGAGATTTGCACCTTTAGGGTACTAACCGACAGACCCAGTTCCCAACCCCTCTGGAGGAATTCTTAAACAACCGGGACAGAGGGTGGCTTAGTAGGATCCGCACCCGTAGAGGCCAGGAATTTGGCCCAAACGCGCCCATAAATACGAGTAGTGACAGGCTTTCGACACTGCATCAAGGTGGAGATCAGACCCGGAGAAAACCCCTTGTTGCCTAACAGTGACCGCTCAAGCGCCACGCCGTCAGGTGTAACCTGGCGTTCTGCGGGTGGAAGGCTGGACCCTGGGATAGGAGATCCGGTAGGTCCGGGAGAACCCACGGATTGGTGATGGACAGATGCGTCAGCCAATAAAACCAAGGTCTCTTTGGCCAAAAAGGTGCTATGAGAATCACGGCTGCTCGATCCTCCCATATCTTCCTGAGCACTGCAGGGAGGAGGCTGATCGGAGGGAAGGCATATGCGAGGCGGAAGTCCCATCTGAGTAATAGGGCGTCCACCGAGTGGGGATGATTCCTCGGATCCAGGGAACAGAATCGGGGAACCTTCCTGTTGGTTCGGGTTGCAAAGAGGTCTATCTCGGGAACCCCCCACATCTCCGTTATCCTGTCGAAAACGGACTGATTTAGAGACCATTCGCCTTGGTGAAACTGGGTGCGACTGAGAAAGTCCGCCAAAATGTTCTCCTTCCCTCGGATGTGCACTGCCGACAGGGAGCCCAGATGAGCTTCTGCCCGAGACATGATCCTGCTTGTGATGGACATGAGGTGCCTGGAGCGAGTACCCCCCTGGTGGTTGAGATACGCTACGGTCGCTTGTTTGTCCGACAGAACTTTCACATGGCGACCCCGCAATAACGGCAGGAAACGACCTAACGCCTTTTCCACCGCCAGCAATTCCCTTGTATTCGAGGAACTTTGAGCTTCTCCTCCAGACCATCGTCCCTGAATGAACTGAGTGTCCAAGTGTGCGCCCCAACCGTAGAGACTGGCGTCGGTGGTTACCACCACGGGCTCTGGCGCCATCCAAGGCACCCCTCTGCCCAAGTGGACCGGATCTAGCCACCAAGAGAGGGACTGCAATGTGCGATGGTCGAGAATGATGAGTCTGTCCAGATGATCTCCGTGAGCGGTCTGATGCTGCAAGATATTCCACTGCAGGACCCTGGTGTGTGCCTGAGCCCATCGGACAGCCGGGATGGCCGCAGTCAGGGAGCCCAGGAGGGACATCGCACCCCGGAGAGACATGCGCTGGTGCCGCAGAGTCCGGTCTATCTGGGTCTGGAGGGCTTCCACTTTGGAAGGAGGCAAACGACATAGTTGAGAGTTGGAGTCCCAAGTGAGTCCCAGAAACAGCTGAACCTTGGATGGGATTAATCTGGACTTCTCCTCGTTGATCAACCAGCCCAACTCCCGCAGGGAAGCTTGCACCTGCCGTAGAAGGGCCGCACAATGGCGAGCCGAGGCGCCCACAATCAAGAAGTCGTCCAGATAAGGAATCAGAAGGACCTCTCTCTGACGCAGATATGCCGGCATTTCTGCTATTATCTTCGTAAAAATTCTCGGGGCGATGGCCAGACCAAAGGGGGGGGCTTTGTATTGAAAGTGGCAGACCCGACCGCCCATGTGGAGGGCTATTCTGAGGAAGCATTGGAAGAGAGAGTGATTGGGACATGATAATATGCATCGCGCAAGTCTATGACAGCCATGTGACAATGGGGATACAGATATTTCACGATGGACCGCACGGACTCCATCTTGAAGCTGTCTATTTGAAGGAACCGGTTGAGGGCTTTCAGGTTGATGATGGTTCGATAGGAACAGTCGGGCTTCCCCACCAGAAAGAGGGTGGAGTAGAATCCTTCTCCTTGTTCTCGTGCGGGAACTTCCATTAGAACCCCCTTGAAGAGGAGGTGACGGACCTCTGCTTCCAAAGCCAGCTGTTCCGCAGGAGAACGCCGCAGAGGGGTAACCAAGAATCGGCGAGGAGGAGGGTGATGGAAGGGGAGCCAGAGGCCTGAGCGTATGAGGCCCAGGATCCATGCACTGGACGAAATCCTTTCCCAAGCCGGAAGGAACTGAGAGAGCCTCCCTCCGACCTGGGAAAGCGAGTCACTTGGACGACTTATGCTGATCTTTTGAGGGGCCCTTGAACATGAACCCCTTTCCCGGATTCTTTCCATCGGACCAGGCATTCCGATCCCGTGGCCGGGTGGGGCGGCGAACTGGCTTCCTCCGAAAGGACCACCGTGAAGAAGGAAACGACGGAAAGGGAAAGCCGCCTTTCTTGTCGCTAGCTTTTTCCAGGATGTCATCCAGGACCGGCCCGAACAGATATTCACCTTGACAAGGGATATTGCAAAGTTTAGACTTAGTTTGCAGATCCCCCGGCCAGCATTTCAGCCAGAGAGCTCTTCTAGCCGCATTGGAGAGGGACGCTGACTTTGCAGCCAACTTAGTGGAGTCCGCCGAGGCGTCCGCAAGGAAGGCCGCCGCCCCCTGCAATTTGGAGAGGGAGGAAGCAATCTCCTTCTTAGGTGCTCGTGATCGAAACTGGTCTTCCAGTTCGTCTATCCATATAGTCAGGGATCTAGCCGTACATGTAGCCGCAATGGCGGGTCTCAGTCCTCCGGCAGAAGCTTCCCAGGTATTCTTCAGGAAGTGATCAGCTTTCTTATCCAATGGGTCTTTCAAGGAGCCCATGTCCTCAAATGGCAAGGCAAACTTTTTGGACGCCTTAGCGACAGCCACATCCAATTTTGGCGCCTTATCCCATGTGGAGCAGGAGGCCTCCTCAAACGGATATTTTCTCTTAAAGGCACCTGGAAGGGAATGCTTTTTATCAGGTCTCTTCCATTCCCGGGCAATTAAGGCCTGTACTTTATCCACCACCGGGAAGGAGCGTCGTTTTTTCTGCTCCATGCCCCCGAACATCCTATCCTGGATAGATTTTTCAGGTTTCTCATCCGGGATGCCCATAGTGGTCCGCACCGCCTTAACCAACTTCTTCATATTTTCGATTGGGAAGCACTGGCGACCCCCTGAGTCGCTATCTGAAGAGGAGCGGGAAGTAGAGCCAGAGGAATCACATTCCCCATCAGACCTATCAGAGTCCTCGTGGGTAGGTGAAGGGGGCCTAGAACCCCCAGCACTCTGCGCCCCAGATAGGGATCGGAGGGAGTCCCTGATCTCTTCCCGTATGATGGACCGGAGATCGGAGGCAAATCCCGGCTGTTCCTCTGACAAAGTCTGCTGAATGCAGCCTTTGCACAGCCTCTTAGTCCAGGAACCAGATAGTTCTTTACAGCACAAGGCACATTCCTTATGTCTGGATTTAGATAAAACACTTCTTAGGTTTACTGCGATCCTATAAAAAACACAGACAAGACGACCGCCGGTTAGAAGCGGAACTCATGAGGTAGCACTCACCCACAGATGCAAGAGGCTATACCGGGTCAGCAGGGACATCATCTGACTTCCCTCCTTTAGAGGGCCTTCTTCTGTCAAGAGAGTCAGGGTCCTTCTGCTTGGAGGACCGGTCATCAGTTATCCCACGCTTGACACCCGAGCCGGTGACACTGTCATCCCTGCCACCTCTCTGCTGCCGCTTCAGGGAGGCAGTATCATGATCAGAGGGAGGCTTTGGGGAGGAGGGGAGGAGGGAGGCGAAGGAGACGCAGCTGACTGCTTGTCAGCCATGGTAACCGAGCACAGGCACCATAGAGAAGACTGCCGCTCTGTATTTCAAAAAAACCTTGGCAACTCCGCCCCCATGTCCGGTAGATGACGACCCATCCGCGCGTCCAATAGGAAAGGGCTCGCTGCGCATGCGCACCGCCCGGACATCCCTGCCGCCACACACAACATGGCGCTCCGTCACCTGGAAGCGTCACAGCATCCGCCGCCATGAGGACGCCCCGTAGGGAGCGCAGCAGCAGCCACCCTTATCCCGGCCCCTGGCGCCGGTACGCCGTGGTAAGGAGGGGGGGTGTGGGAGTAGGGAGGGAAGGAGCCCGCGCGCAGACAGGACCCCCGTGGGTATGCTGCGTCGGGAGAGCCCTGCGGCCGACCGGATCTTACCTGGTCCCCGCAGGCTCCTGGCGCTCCTATCGGGCGCGCCGCATGCAATCCTGACCCCCATGGGTCCGCTGCGGCAGCTCCACAGCACCTCGGCCGACCGCAGCAGGACCCGTGCCGCTGCCAGAGTCAGCCGGCCGGGCGCCGGACTTGAATCTTCGGCCCATCAGGACCTTCTTGGATCCAGTGGATCCCTGGAGGCTCCCTGTTCAAGGACAGGAAACCAACTGATGCGGGGAGAGGTGCCGCCCCTTTTTATTCTGGAGGTTTCCTGTCCTTGAAGGGCGCATCCCCTCTCTCGTGGTGCTGTCATGGGTGCTGGAAAAAATGACTCGTTAGTTTACAGTTTTTTAGGTAACCATAGTGGGTTATTCTTACTTTAACAGGGCACCACCAAACTTGTCCACGTGGGTGTACATTATATATATATATATATATTATATATATACACATACACACACATACATATATATATATACACACACACACACACACACACACACACATATACATACGGTACACATATATCCATGCATACATCCCTCAAAGTATTCATAATTGCTGGTAGAAAGGTTACAAAAGGGATCTACTACTTGGACAGCCCCTTGTCTAAAGGGTGCTTTACACGAGACGACGGATCGTGTGATGCATCGTCGGGGGTCACTGTTTTCGTGACGCACATCCGGCATCATACACGACGTCGTTTCGTGTGAAACCTCTGAGCGAGGCAGTATCGCTCACAAATCGTGAGTCGTGTACTCATCGCTCAGTTTCATATCGTTTATTTTTACTTGTGTCGGTTGTTCATCGTTCCAGTGGCAGCACACATCGCTCCGTGTGACACCACGGGAGCGATGAACTCTGCTTACCTGTGTCCCACGGCTCCCGCCGGCTATGCAGCAGGAAGGAGGTGGGCGGGATGTTTACATTGGCCGGTGGCTGTGTGACGTCGCTGTGACGCCGAACGTCCCTCCCCATTCAGGAAGTGGACGTTCGCCACCCACAGCGAGGTCGCTCAGCAGGTAAGTACGTGTGATGGGGGTTTCACGACTTTGTGCAACACGGGCAGCGATTTGCCCGTGATGCACAAATGACGGGGGCGTGTACGATCGATTGTGAAATCGCACAATCGGTCATCCCGTGTAAAGCAGGCTTAAGTGTATAGTGAGCATTTTCACAATATAAATCTCAAAAAATGTTACAACATTGGGACAAAAAAATATTACATTTTTCAACTAAAATGTTGTTTTAATTAAATATTTTTCATTAACATAAGGAGCAATAGAAGAAAACTGACATCACAATAAGTTAAAGGGAACCAATCACCAGGATTTTCGTATATAACCTAAAGCCAGCGCTATACTGGCACTATCAGGCTGATTCTCTACATACCTGTAGTGGTCAACTCGGATGTATAGGTTTTGAAATCCAATAAAGTAAAGTTTATAAAATTAGCTGCCATACATGTGGACACTAACTGTGGTTTGGGCACATTGCAGAGCTCAGAAAGGGGGTATTTGGCTTTTGGAATTTTGATGGATTTGCACCATTTCCAGACCCTTTGTGCTACATGTGTGACATGGACCCCCCCAATGATCGACCTGTGAGAGGATTTATTATTTTTGAGGCACTCACAGCAGGAATTTCATCAAAATACTCAAAAAGCAGGATTCAGACAAAACCCCAACTGAAACCAATCTCTATAAATCAGGCAGATGGAAACACTGTCTAGACTCCAGCGGTGGCCTATATTTTTTAGGCATTCAAAAAATAAGGATTGACGACAATTGTGAGAATGCTAAAAAGACAGACAGAAAAAAAAAAGAGAACTTATGAGAGAACAAGGCGATTGTCGGCATCATCGTGAATTGTATGTCATGGGATTTGCCCGAATCCAACTTTTTATTGATTTAAAGCTGCGGTATATTTTTATAGCGCAAGTCATTCCAGATGTGGACACACTGATTGAGTGAACATTTTTAGTTTGGTTTTACATGAAAGCTATATTTTTCATAGCAAAATATTTTTATGTGATTTTAGTACTCAATCTCATGTGCCATCTTGGAAGGTTAAATGACCACAATCAGGGTTAGCTCCAATTGTGGCCGATGTAGCAGGGTATCAAGTCTATTAAATAGCTGACACCAGCTCAGACAACATTTAACAGGGGCACTGTTCACTTACTATGCTGTATCTTAAAAAGGTGTATTGGTTGTCCTTAGGAGTTAAACAGCTTAAATAATGTACCACGTAATGTACAAAGAAAATATGCCACTATTAAAAGTGCGTGACAATTAATTAGCCCAGCAAACCACATAAATCTATACTTTAAAATAAACAGATCTATGCACATGTTGGACGGTAATTTAATTTGAGAAGAATGATAATTTAATTAGAGCAAGATATGTGCACCTCTGCAGCTGAGTGACTTCCATGTAATGAATGAATGATATTGGTCAGATGATATTGAATAGTTCAGTCATTGTGTCTACTGCGGGCAATCTGCGGATTCAATCAGCACAGAATCCATGTACGTGTGCATCATAATCCGCATGGCTGCTGCTTGTATAGGTCTCATAAACACCTTAAGAAATAAGCCTAGGTCTTGATTATCACACTGGCACTAAGGAAATGGGATATATTTAATCATACCTGTGAAAATACACAGACAGCAACTTCACACTTCATTGTACAGAATACCTAATAGATATCTTCCAGTGCCTTAAATAATTTATTTTTTAAAAAAGTGCCTTCATTATATTGTAGTGCAACCAAAAATTATGCTGACTATAGCAATCTGTATGTCTATAGGCGAACCCCACTAAGAAGGAGGGGAAAAAGTACATTGCAACTATTAAAGGACCCTTGCAATATGCTTTATTGGTTTACAATACAGTTATTGTGGGTTTAGTTAGCATTTTAAAAATCAACCAAACATTGAAAACACATCTCCCTTCAGTAACCTATGAATGTATAATTCCTTAAAGGGGTGGTTCACTACTCTGTAATAGTGGCCACCTCTCTGTAAAATGGATAGGGAAGGCTTTTTGTTAATACCTTGTTCAGCCAATTCTGCCTCTGAGTGGTGCGATTGCAGTCCGCTCACCCCCTTCGCATGACCCCTAAGATCCGGTGATGTCACGTCAACTTCCAGTTGACCGGACATCACCGTGGCCGGCCCCAGTCTCCCTGAGTGACTGGGCTATGGGTGGAGTTTCAACACACATCACAGCCCAGTATCGCTACTGCTTGTGGCGATCTGCGAGAGCGCGCACGGGATGCTGCGCTATGACGCTTGGCTGTGGTAAGTGGTGAAACGGCAGCCACAGCCACTCAGGAAGACTGGACCCGGCCGTGGTGATATTGGGTCAACTGGAAGGTGACGTAACATCAACTGATCTCAGAGGTCATGAAGCCTGGGGGAGGGGGGTCACTTCATGGGGATGAGCGGACCGCAATAGCGCCGTTCAGAGGCAGAATTGGCTGGACAAGGTATTTAGAAAAAAACCTTCCCTACAGAGATGTGGCCACTATTGCAGAGTAGTGAACCACCTCTAATCATAAATGAAGAGCACTAGAGGTTCTGGTAGACACAATGCTACTGATCATAAATGGCATTGCAGGGCACCTCTATTTACACTAATAAAGCTGAGTTACAATATCACTCACACCAACGACAGAGGCACTTTTTGCAATAATATTTTTCTAATCCTGAAAACGCCATAGATGGTTTTCAGATATGATTCTCATGAACAGATAATGCATTGTTGAATAGTTCTCCATATCCATAAAGAACAATGTATAAACATCATCTTCAAGAACCACCTTTCTGAGAGGACACACATTTGAATGCAATTAGAGAATGAAATCTCCTTCATGTGGATCTGGATGGCCATTCTGCTTTACATATATGACAACTACAATGTTACTTATTCTTTCATTCAAATATCACAAGTAAATATGAAATATGGTTAGGTGCCATACAAGAGATGAGCCACAGCTTTAATCAATTGTCCACTAATGCAACCATAATCTGTTCCTGCATTACTTGTAATCAGAAAGGTAATGTAATGAGTGATTACAAAATATATTAAAAGGAAGCCTGAATGTATAATTGATATCACAATATTACAGACTATTGAACACTTACTGTAGTATGGCTTGTTTGTTCAGTAATCGCGCTGGTGAGTTACCAAAAAGCATATCCCAAACTTTGTACATGCTAATGTCAGGCAAAAGTTATAATTGGTGAACTATATTAGTTGGGGGCTTATGTGTTTGTGGTTGGACAAAAAGAAAAAAAGCTCTAGTATCATGACCTAAAACAGAGTGCAACAAATTACAGAAAATTGTAAATAACAAAAGAACACTATGTGCAGAATTATTAGGCAAGTTGTATTTTAGAGGATTTTTTTTATTATTGATCAACAACTATGTTCTCAAGCAACCCAAAAGACTCAAATATCATAGCTTTTTGGAAGGTGGAGTGTTATTATTTTTTTTATTTGTCTATCTTAGGAGGATATCTATTTGTGCAGGTAACTATTACTGTGCAGAATGTTAGGCAACTTAATAAAAACAAATATATTCCCATCTCGCTTGTTTATTTTCACCAGGTAAAACAATGCATAAAATTTCTGACATGCAAAAACAAAACCCAAAAAAATTAGTAACCAATATAGCCACCTTTCTTTATGATGACACTCAACAGCCTACCATCCATATATTCTGTTAGTTGCTTGATCTGTTTACGATCAATAATGCGTGCAGCAGCCACCATAGACTCCAGACACTGTTCTGAGAGGTGTACTGTTATCCCTCCCTGTAGATCTCAGATTTTATGAGGGACCACAGGTTCTCTATGGGGTTCAGATCAGGTGAACAAGGGGGCCATGTCATTATTTTTTCATCTTTTATACCTTTACTGGCCAGCCACGCTGTGGAGTACTTGGATGCATGTGATGGAGCATTGTCCTGTATGAAATTCATGGTTTTTTTTGAACGATACCGACTTCTTCCTGTACCACTGCTTGAAGACGTCGTCTTCCAGAAACTGGCAGTAGGTCTGGGAGTTGAGCTTCACTCCATCCTCAACCCGAAAAGGTCCCACAAGTTCATCTTTCATTATACCAGCCCATACCAGTACCCCACCTCCCCCTTGCTGGTGTCTGAGTCAGAGTAGAGCTCTCTGGCCTTTACTGATCCAGCCTCTAGCCCATCCATCTGACCCATCAAGAGTCACTCTCATTTCATCAGTCCATAAAACCTTTGAAAAATCACTCTTAAAATATTTCTTGGCCCAGTCTTGATTTTTTATCTTATGTTACTTATTCAAAGATGGTCGTTTTTCAGTCTTCCTTACCTTGAACATGTCCCTGAGTATAGCACACCTTGTGCTTTTTGATACTCCAGTTCCATTGCAGCTCTGAAAGATGGCCAAACTGGTGGCAAATGGCATCTTGGCAGCTTCACGCTTCATTTTCCTCAATTCATGGGCAGTTATTTTGCGCCTTTTTTGCCCAACACACTTCTTGCGACCCTGTTGGCTATTTGCCATGAAACGCTTGATTGTTCGGTGATCATGCGTCAAACGTTTGGCAATTTCAAGACTGCTGCATCCCTCTGCAAGACATCTCACAATTTTGGACTTTTCAGATCCCATCAAATCTCTCTTCTGACCCATTTTGCCAAATGAAAGGAAGTTGTCTAATAATTAGGCACACCTTATATAGGGTGTTGATGTCCTTACAGCACACCCATCCTCATTACAGAGAGGCACAGCACCTGATTTACTTAATTGGTAGATGGCTCTTAAGCCTAAACAGCTTGGAGTAGGACAACAGGTATAAAAAGCATCATGTGATTAAAATAGTCATTTGCCTAATAATTCTGCATACAGTTTAGTAATAAAAATAAATTGTTCTAAAATAACCTAAAGATAAATGACCAGTGTGCCATTTAAAAGAAATACTCTTTTTTTTTTTTTTTTTTTAACAATGTGCTTAAGAACTAACAATCAGGTAGTTGGTAGGAGCCCACACTAGAACAGAGCAGTCATAGACTGGTCCTGCCGGCGATTCAGTGACTTCTGCTGTCCCTTCGACAGAACAGCAGCTTCTTTTCCGCACTACTGTTAACGGGGCGTGATTGCAGATTCCAGGCTGTTTGACAGGTGACTTCTTGCTGCCTTTTAATTGTGAGCAGCCGTCTGTCAAACAGCATGACTTAGGCAGTCACGTCCCATTAACAGAGCAGAGTGGAAGAAGAAGAGCTACCCTGTTGATGTGGAAAAACAATAGTAATCCAGCTCACCCCAACTTTCCAGGAAACAACATCCTGGGGCAGGGGCTCAATGGAGGCAATCCAGATAAGAAAAAAGGGCGGGTCCAGCATTACAGTCCACAGGAAAATATCCAAGTAAAATCAAATACTTTTATTAGTTCCACTAGAACTTCCCAAAAAAAAAAAATCAATGTGTGAAAAAATACATGGCGTATGAAACAAGTAAAAACTACGCATTTCAGAACTGCTGTCTCTTTTTTTTTGAGTTTTAATGGAACTAATAAAGTCTTTTATTTTACTTGGATATTTTCCTGTGGATCTTGATGCTGGACCCACCCTTTCTTATCTGTTGATGTAGAGTAGCTGAATAACCGGTCAATGTTAACAACTACCTGCCTGTTTTGTTTTTCACTATGTGCCTTAAAACGTAGTCTGGACACCCCTTGAAGTGAAACCTGCAGAAATGCATTGTATATTGGAAATACTTCTAAGTATTTTTATCTCATTTTCTTAGTAGAGAAGGTTATACATCTTCCTAATGGAAGATAGAGGCAATGATAGGAAAGAATAATTTACACGTCTTTGCTTCTCTTAGGGGACTGTGGGAAATCAGTGGAATAATAAATCAAAATTTTGACAAGTAATATTCTGAAGAGAGAGAATTTTGGCATCTGTTCCACTCTCCAATATTCACTACATCAGTACAGGTAACCTTGTAATGGAACCATCACAAAACCATCAGTGCTCTCTACTAACATACCACTTGTCATTTAGATAACACAGTGCACCCTGGATTTATACAGCAGAAAATAGGAAAAACATACTTCCTACTAATTAAAACATGACCGGTAGTATAAAGTGGTGAATAGAGGTGTGAAAATAGGTGTGTGTGTTCCGCCGCTGCAGGACCTTGATGCGCTCACCTCGGGGCGAGAGGCTATTCTGTGGGGGGGCGGAGCCTGAGCAAGCGGCCAATCCGCGCGGGGGGGGGGGAGCAGAGGCGAGCTGCCAATCCGTGCGGGGGGAGGAGCCGAGGCGAGCGGCCAATCCGGGAGGCCGAGTGTCCAATCCGTGCGGGGGGGGGGGGAGGGCATGGCGAGCCCAGCGGCCAATCCGCTATTTGTCACCGTAAGGACATGCCTAATATGTGCGGGGGGGGCGGAGCCGAGGCAGGCGGCCAATCCGTGCGAGGGGGCGGAGCCGAGGCAAGCGGCCAATCCGTGCGAGGGGGCGGAGCCAAGGCGAGCGGCCAATCCGTGCGAGGGGGCGGGACCATGGCGAGCCCAGCTGCCAATCCGCTGTTTGTCACCGTAAGGACACAATTTTGGAGCAAGACAGACAGACAGAATAAGGCAAATATATATATATATATATCTCTATCTATCTATCTATATATATTATACATACACACATACATACATATACATACACTGTATATATACACACACAGTATAAATACATATATATATGTTGTGAGGTAGCAGCGTTGCTTGGGCAAAAACGTGAGGCAGCAGCGTGTTCACACCAACAGTCTATTTATTGTTGCAGCATAAATAGATCCAATTTCCCACAATCAAAGTCTCTTCCGGATCACAGCCGGTGCATATAGACAAATCCTTGGTATAAAAAGTCTTGTAACCTTAGGACCCCTTTAACCGCAGGGGTCTTGTTAAGGTTCTCCTAGGCTCACACTCTTGGCCTGTGTTCACTCCACACAGAGCCAGCTCAGCTCATACAGCATGTGGTAGCTTCATCAAGCCTGGCTCTCAACTGAGACACACCCTGATGTGCTCTGCTAGATTTAAACTAAAATGCTAGACATGAGGATTGCTAGAAAACCTGGACTGGGAGGAGGGATCTGTCTCCCTGTTGCCCTTTGTGCTATACTCCCCGTAATAGCTATAGCAAACTCAGAGGGTTTCCAGACACATTCTGGGGGACACATAGCGGTCTTCAAATATTACCCCTGTCACTGCCTCACATATCCCCCCCCCACAGTTCAAACGGGCGGGTTTGAACTTTTGTCAACATACAGGGACCTCTGGACAGGGCATCCGCATTGCCCTGCAACCTACCAGCCCGGTGTTCCACAGAAAAGTGAAAGTTCTGCAAGGAGAGAAACCACCTGGTGACTCTAGCATTTCTCTCCTTAGCATTCCTCATCCAGACCAAAGGGGAGTGGTCTGTCACCAGGCGAAAGTGTCGCCCCAGCAGGTAGTAGCATAGGGATTCCAGAGCCCATTTTATGGCCAGGCACTCCTTCTCCACTATGCTATAGTTTTTCTCTGCCGGGGTGAGTTTTCTACTCAAATAGGTGATCGGGTGCTCCTCTCCATCTACCTCCTGGGACAGAACTGCACCCAGACCCACCTCAGAGGCATCTGCCTGTACTATAAACTCCTTTTGAAAGTCAAGGTTGACAAGGACAGGCTGACCACATAGGACAACCTTTAGCGCCTGAAAGGCTTCCTCTGCTTGTGTATTCCAGTGGACCATAACCGACTTCTTCCCCTTTAAGAGATCGGTCAAAGGCGCCGACCTTCCAGCAAAATTGGGTATGAATCGTCGGTAATACCCCATTATACCCAGAAAGGATCTTACCTGTCTTGTGGGGTAAGGGGACGAGGCCAGTTTTGAATGGCTTCAATTTTGTTTACTTGTGGCTTGATAACCCCTTGGCCTATCACATTCAGTTAGGTCCAGAAATATTTGGACAGTGACACAATTTTCGCGAGTTGGGCTCTGCATGCCACCACATTGGATTTGAAATGAAACCTCTACAACAGAATTCAAGTGCAGATTGTAACGTTTAATTTGAAGGTTTGAACAAAAATATCTGATAGAAATTGTAGGAATTGTACACATTTCTTTACAAACACTCCACATTTTAGGAGGTCAAAAGTAATTGGACAAATAAACCAAACCCAAACAAAATATTTTTATTTTCAATATTTTGTTGTGAATCCTTTGGAGGCAATCACTGCCTTAAGTCTGGAACCCATGGACATCACCAAACGCTGGGTTTCCTCCTTCTTAATGCTTTGCCAGGCCTTTACAGCCGCAGCCTTCAGGTCTTGCTTGTTTGTGGGTCTTTCCGTCTTAAGTCTGGATTTGAGCAAGTGAAATGCATGCTCAATTGGGTTAAGATCTGGTGATTGACTTGGCCATTGCAGAATGTTCCACTTTTTTGCACTCATGAACTCCTGGCCAGCTTTGGCTGTATGCTTGGGGTCATTGTCCATCTGTACTATGAAGCGCCGTCCGATCAACTTTGCGGCATTTGGCTGAATCTGGGCTGAAAGTATATCCCTGTACACTTCAGAATTCATCCGGCTACTCTTGTCTGCTGTTATGTCATCAATAAACACAAGTGACCCAGTGCCATTGAAAGCCATGCATGCCCATGCCATCACGTTGCCTCCGCCATGTTTTACAGAGGATGTGGTGTGCCTTGGATCATGTGCCGTTCCCTTTCTTCTCCAAACTTTTTTCTTCCCATCATTCTGGTACAGGTTGATCTTTGTCTCATCTGTCCATAGAATACTTTTCCAGAACTGAGCTGGCTTCATGAGGTGTTTTTCAGCAAATTTAACTCTGGCCTGTCTATTTTTGGAATTGATGAATGGTTTGCATCTAGATGTGAACCCTTTGTATTTACTTTCATGGAGTCTTCTCTTTACTGTTGACTTAGAGACAGATACACCTACTTCACTGAGAGTGTTCTGGACTTCAGTTGATGTTGTGAACGGGTTCTTCTTCACCAAAGAAAGTATGAGGCGATCATCCACCACTGTTGTCATCCGTGGACGCCCAGGCCTTTTTGAGTTCCCAAGCTCACCAGTCAATTCCTTTTTTCTCAGAATGTACCCTGTTGTGGACTGTTGATTTTGCTACTCCAAGCATGTCTGCTATCTCTCTGATGGATTTTTTCTTTTTTTTCAGCCTCAGGATGTTCTGCTTCACCTCAATTGAGAGTTCCTTAGACCGCATGTTGTCTGGTCACAGCAACAGCTTCCAAATGCAAAATCACACACCTGTAATCAACCCCAGACCTTTTAACTACTTCATTGATTACAGGTTAACGAGGGAGACGCCTTCAGAGTTAATTGCAGCCCTTAGAGTCCCTTGTCCAATTACTTTTGGTCCCTTGAAAAAGAGGAGGCTATGCATTACAGAGCTATGATTCCTAAACCCTTTCTCCGATTTGGATGTGAAAACTCTCATATTGCAGCTGGGAGTGTGCACTTTCAGCCCATATTATATATATAATTGTATTTCTGAACATGTTTTTGTAAACAGCTAAAATAACAAAACTTGTGTCACTGTCCAAATATTTCTGGCCCTGACTGTACCCCAAGTAACGGGCTTCTTTGAGACCCATAGCACATTTGTTTGGATTCGCTGTCAGACCAGCAGCTCTGAGCGAATCCACTACCGCTTGTACCTGAGATAAGTGGGTGCTCCAGTCACTGCTATAGATGATGATGTCATCCAAATATGTGGAGGCATACAGTAGATGGGGTTCTAACACTATGTCCATTAATCTCTGAAACGTGGCCGGAGCCCCATGTAAACCAAATGGCAAGACGACATAGTGATAGAGCCCCCCTGGCGTGACAAAAGCGGTCTTTTCTTTTGCCGCCTCTGTCAGCGGCACCTGCCAGTAACCTTTAGTGAGATCGAGAGTCGTGAAGAACTGGGCCCGTCCCAGTCTCTCTATCAGCTCATCGACCCTGGGCATGGGATATATATCAAATTTCGAAACCTCATTTAACTTTCGGAAGTCATTACAGAATCTTAAAGAACCATCTGGTTTCGGGATCAGCACAATGGGACTGGCCCATTCGCTCGTGGATTTTTCAATAACCCCCAGTTGGAGCATCTTTTTTACCTCCTCCGCAATGGCTTGCCTACGAGCCTCTGGTACCCGGTATGGCCTCAGGCGTACCCTTACTTGAGGCTCGGTGACAATATCATCGGCCGGGTAGGCTTGAGAACACATCCGTATTCCGCTGCACTAACCTCCGAGACTCCCGTCTCTGCTGTTTTGAGAGAGAATTCCCTATCCTTACTCCTGATTCATCATCAGGGGACTCTTCCTTGGTTGTTGTTAAGGCACCTGAAGAGGTTAGGTCCAACGTTACATCAGTCACCATACATTCTCTGTCTTTCCACAACTTTAGCAGGTTTACATGGTATATTTGCTCTGGTTTTCTTCTCCCTGGTTGATACACCTTATAGTTTACTTCCCCTACTTTCTCCCGAATCTCATAGGGACCTTGCCAGTTGGCTAAGAACTTAGTTCTAATACCTACCGCAGAAAGTAAGACACGATACCTCGGTTTAAAAGACCTGACGGAGGCCTTTCTATTATACTGAGTACTTGGGGCCGCCTGAGCATCCAGCAAATGCTCTTTAACAATGGGCATTACTGCCGTGATACGATACTGCATACCCATAACGTATTCCACTGTGCTTTTGTGAGGGGTGGGCTCCTGTTCCTAAGTTTCTTTAACAATACCCATCAGTCCCCGCGGATGCCTGCCATACAGTAACTCAAATGGCGAAAACCCGGTGGAAGATTGTCGGACCTCGCGGATAGCGAACATTAAATAGGGCAATAACATGTCCCAATCTTTCCCCTCTTTGGAGACCACCTTTTTCAACATAGCCTTCAGAGTTTTATTAAAACGTTCCACTAGACCATCGGTCTGGGGATGGTACACTGACGTGCGCAGCTGCTTGATCTGGAGGAGTTTGCACAGTTCCTTCGTAATTTTAGACAAAAGGGAGTGCCCTGATCGGTCAGGATTTCTTTGGGTAACCCCACGCGACAGAACATAGCAAACAACTCCCGAGCAATAAGCTTTGCCGAGGTGTGACGCAGTGGAACGGCCTCCGGATAACGCGTCGCGTAATCCATCACTACCAGGATGTGCTGGTAACCACGGGCTGATTTTACAATGGGTCCGATCAGATCCATAGCAATCCGCTCAAAAGGCACCTCTATAATGGGTAAAGGTATCAGAGGACTACGGAAACGGTGCGTGGGTGCGGTCAACTGACAAACGGGGCAGGACTCACAGAACCTCTTAATTTCTGCGCCGACCCCTGGCCAGTAAAACCGCTGAAACATGCGTTCCCGCGTTTTCTCTTCACCTAGGTGCCCACTCATTAGGTGGTTATGAGCCAATTCCAAGACCTGACGGCGGTACAGCTGAGGGACCACCAACTGTTCCACTATTTCCCCCCGGATTTTATCAACCCGAAAGAGCAACTCTCGCTTTAGAGCCATGTAGGGAGTTTCCAGCTTGGCACCAGGCCGCTGGGGTACCCCATCAATTACCTGTACATTTCCACGTCCAGGAGCCAATGTGGGGTCCCAGAGCTGAGCTGTTCCAAAATTATCTGGAGACACGTTCAACTCCGAGATTGCCTCGGGTGGCTCAACCTCTCCTGCCATTACCTCTAGGGGGAACCTGGCAGGGTTACACTCTGTCCCTATACTGGTGACCCCTACGGCAGGTATCCCTGAGTCGGGATCGTCCGGCTCAGGGCCTGGTTCAATCATACACCTTGGAGGGCTAGGTCGCCTCCCACATAATGTCCAGAACAGGGGCAAGTCTCTTCCCAAAATAACATCATATGGAAGTCTTTTCATCACCCCCACGTCATGTTGAACCTCTCCACATGAGGTAGCAATGGTGACCCTTTCCATAGGGTATTCACGTAGGTCTCCATGAATACAAAGTACCCCTACTTTATGCCCCGTGAGGTTTTCCCCAGAGACCAAGGAGGCATGTACAAGAGTCACTACAAAGTCTCTGCTGTATAGCCATTAACACGTATTTTGCAGAGATGGGGCTCCTCCCCCATAGTAACAGTGCTTATGGCACCATCAGAATGGTCATACATTGATTCCTGGCGAGCGTACCGGCAGTCCATGGGTTCTGATGTGAGTGGGCACTGTGCCATCACATGCCAGAGCTGATGGCACCGCCAGCACATAACAGCAGAGGTGTCCCTGTTTCGGGTGTCCGATTTTGGGGAACTAGGACTCCGGCTGGCCTTAGTCTGGGGTTTACTCTCTGCCAGGGCTAAAGACGGGGCAGCACCTGAGGAGGGATGGGAGTCTTTCACCAACTGTGAAGGGGGCGTATCCCTACGGAGTGCCCGCCGTGAAGCAGAGTCCCGGACCAACTCCTGGGTAGCTGTGTAGCGTTCCACCAAATTCACTAGTTGGTCCAGGGTACCGGGATCCCCCTTGTCCCACCCACCGTTGAATGGGGGCTGGCAAAGTCCACACAAACCGTTCAATCACCACCCGCTTGATCATCTGTCCGGGGTTCAAGGTCTCCGGCTGTAGCCATTTTTTCACAAGGTCCAGTAAAACATGGGCCTGTGAACGTGCAGGTTTTCCCTCCACAAAGGACCACTGATTCACTCGCTGAGCCCGGAGATAAGTGTTAAGCCCCATTCGTGCAAGGATCTCACCTTTCAGGGTGCCATAGTCCTTGGCATTCTCCGTGCTGAGATCCAGGTAGGCTTTTTGGGGTTCACCTATCAAGAACGGGGCCACGACATCAGTCCAACGGTTGATAGACAATTTCTCTCGCTCAGCGGTCCTCTCATACACGGAGAGAAAGGCTTCTGGGTCGTCCTCTGCACTCATCTTCGTAAGTGCCGCCCTTACTCTGTCCTGGGCCGCAGGAAGGACTGGATGACCTGGCGTTACCGCTGGGAGCGCGTCTCGCAGAGCCGCAAGCTGCTGAGTCAACAAGCTGTTTGTCTCCTGTTGCTGAACTAACGCCCGCTGGAGCTGGGCATTTGTTTGTTGCTGCTGAGCATTAGCCTGTTGCTGCTGAGCATTAGCCTGTTGCTACTGAGCACTATCCTGTTGCTACTGAGCATTAGCCTGTTGCTGCTGAGCATTAGCCTGTTGCTGTTGTGCACTGGTTTGTGCAAAAGCCTGCTGTAGTTGAGCACTAGACTGGGCGAGCTGCTATACAAGATCCTCCATGGTGACTGCTGAGTTAAACTGTAACTTTGCAGGCTTGATCATAAACATGTGGAAACTGGGTTGTTGCCCCTTGCAACCAGGCTGCAATGCCTGCAAGCTTCGTGGACCCGACGATCCACCGCAAACAGTCAGTAAAAAAAAAAAAAAAAAAATACTTTTTTTTTTTCTCTTTTCCAGGGAAGTACATCTTAGGCCATTGCCCTTAGCAACCAGGCTGCCATGCTAGCATTCTCCACCATAATGTGAGGTAGCAGCGTGTTCACACCAACAGTCTATTTATTGTTGCAGCATAAATAGATCCAATTTCCCACAATCAAAGTCTCTTCCGGATCACAGCCGGTGCATATAGACAAATCCTTGGTATACAGAGTCTTGTTACCTTAGGACCCCGTTAACCGCAGGGGTCTTGTTAAGGTTCTCCTAGGCTCACACTCTTGGCCTGTGTTCACTCCACCCAGAGCCAGCTCAGCTCACACAGCATGTGGTAGCTTCATCAAGCCTGGCTCTCAACTGAGACACACCCTGATGTGCTCTGCCAGATTTAAACTAAAATGCTAGACATGAGGATTGCTACAAAACCTGGACTGGGAGGAGGGATCTGTCTCCCTGTTACCCTTTGTGCTATACTCCCCGTAATAGCTATAGCAAACTCAGAGGGTTTCCAGACACATTCTGGGGGACACATAGCGGTCTTCAAATATTACCCCTGTCACTGCCTCACAATGTATATATATATATATATATATATATATATATATATACACACACACACACACTGTATATATACACACACACAGTATACATACATATACATAGATATATTATATATATATATATATATATATATATATATACATATGTATCTATATACAGTACAGACCAAACGGTTGGACACACCTTCTCATTCAAACAGTTTTCTTTATAGGACTTTTCTTTTTAGGACTCTGAAAATTGTAGATTCACATTGAAGACATCAAAACTATGAATTAAAACACGTGTAATTACATACTTAAAAAAGTGTGAAACAACTGAAAATATGTCTTATATTGTAGGTTCTCCAAAGTAGCCACCTTTCGCTTTGATCACTGCTTTGCACACTCTTGGCATTCTCTTGATGAGCTTCGAGAGGTAGTAGTCACTGGAAATGGTCTTCGAACAGTCTTGAAGGAGTTCCCAGAAATGCTTAGCACTTGTTGGCCCTTTTGCCTTCGCTCTACGGTCCAGCTCACCCCAAACCATCTCGATTGGGTTCAGGTCTGGTGACTGTGGAGACCAGGTCATCTGCTGTAGCATCCCATCACTCTCCTTCTTAGTCAAATAGCCCTGACACAGCCTGGAGGTGTGTTTGGGGTTATTGTCCTGTTGAAAAATAAATGATAGTCCAACTAAACGCAAATCGGATGGAATAGCATGCCACTGCAAGATGCTGTGGTAGCCATGCTGGTTTAGTATGCCTTCAATTTTGAATAAATCCCCAACAGTGTCACCAGCAAAGCACCCCCACACCCTCACACCTTCTCCTCCATGCTTCACGGTGGGAACCAGGCATGTAGAGTCCATCCGGTCATCTTTTCTGCAAAGACACGGTGGTTGGATCCAAAGATTTCAAATTTGGACTCATCAGACCAAATCACAGATTTCCACTGGTCTAATGTTAATTCCTTGTGTTCTTTAGCCCAAACCAGTCTCTTCTGCTTGTTGCTTGTCCTTAGCAGTGGTTTCCTAGCAGCTATTTTACCATGAAGGCCTGCTGCAAAGTCTCCTCTTAATAGTTGTTCCAGAGATGAGAAGGTATGTCCAAACTTTTGGTCTGTACTGTATATATATATATATATATATATATATATATATATATATATATATATATGCACACATATATATACACACACAGCTCAGACCAGAGTGCAGGAGGAGAGAAATAGTGCACGGGTGAGAGACAGAGCAGGGGGCAGGGGGCTGTTGGGGAGGCAGAGAAGAGAGAGCAGTGGGAGAGAAGACAGTGCACGGGTGAGAGAGAGCGGGGGCACGGGGGTGCAGAGTGCATGAGGGGGATTATATATATTATATAACTCTAGGTGTGTGGGTGGCTGTATGTGTGTGAGTATACAGTATGGGTATGTGTGTATATATCCTATAGACTCACATTTGGGGCTATATATAGTCTTCATTACATAATATTCATTTATCTATCAAGTGCTGGGGCTGAATACTGACACCCAATGAGTGTGCAGAGGGCGGGCAGAAGGCGGGTCTGGACAGTGAGGCCGGGTGGTGCCAGCTCCGACTGAGGTTTGGCATAGGAAGATGTCACGTTTGGTTGAGTTGAAGGTTAATAAAGAGATAATTCAAAAGGAACAAAAAAGTTAGAAAACCAAAAAAAAATAATTTAGGGATTTTATATGACAATACAGCACAGATTAGCTTAAAAAAAAAATTGGAAGTTTATGTCGGACAACTCCAATAAGTTGCAGGCTTTGGCACTGCTCTACCTGTTCCTCCTGGCACAAAGGGGAAGGTAGTGGTCCTGCTGCTGGGCTGTTGTCCTCCTAGGGCCCCCTCTACATCTCCTGGGGTAGTGCCCTGTCTAATGGTATCTGCTCCATGTACTGGACACTGTGCTGACCGACACAGTTAAAATTTTTCCCGCAGCTTGCATTTATGTGCCATTATGGATGAGCTGAGCTATCTGAGCAACTTCTGTGGGTTGTAAACACCACCTCATGCTACCTCTAGGGGTGAGAGCAATGATAAAATGCAAAAAACAACAGCAAAAAAGGATGATAGAGAAATGGTCTGTGGTCACCACCTGCACAGCCACTCCTATATAGGGGGTGTCTTGTGAATGGTCTATTTCCACCTGTTGTCTGTTACATTTGTACAACAGCAGGAGAAATGGATTCACAATTAGGGTATGTGCGCACCTAACTTTTTTTGTGGCATCAAAAATGCTGCGTTTCTGGTCGCTAAAAACGCACAAAAACCGCATAACGCATAAAAAAAAGCATGCTTTTTTTACCGCGAATTGGCTGCGTTTTGGTACGTTTTTGCTCACTGCTTTTTTTATGCGTTTTTTTTTTTTTTTTTTATCACCGAACAATGCCATTAACGATTCATAAAGGAAAAAAAAAAAAAAAAAATCTGATGTCATTTCCTTCTTCAATCTGTTCTTCATTCTCCACAAGCGTATGCAGGAGAGCAGACAGCTGCAAAACTACAAGGCTCGGCATGCTCCATCCAGGACTGTATGCTGGAGGGAGAGGCAGGGGGAGCAGAACTACAAGGCTTGACATACTCCATCCACTAGTGTATGCAGGAGAGTAGACAGCAGCTGCAGAACTACAGCGCTCAGCATCTTCCATCCAGGACTGTATGCAGGATTTTTTTGCCCAAAAACGTAAAAATAAAATGACGTGGGCTTCGCCATATTTTTGTATGCTAGCCAGGTACAGCAGGCAGGTATGGCTGCCCCCAACCCCCAGCTGCCTATTTGTACCCAGCTGGGAACCAAAAAAAAAAAAGGGCTTCCCTATATTTTATTATTTCATGAATTTCATTAAATAATCAAAAAAATAAATGGCTTTCATAGAAGTGCCATCTTCTGGTGCTGTATCCAACTCTTACAGTGGCCATGGTGCCAGATGGCTCGCTGGGTAATAATGGGGTTAGGGCTAGCTGTGTATTATCAGCTGGCCCTAAGCCCAAAATTCATGGTGTCACGCCAATATTAGACATGGCCACCATGAATTTCTAGTAAAGCTAAAAAAACCACACAACACACAGAAAAATATTTTTATTAGAAATAAAACACAACACAATTAGTGACTCCATCTTTATTGAACTAAATAACCCCCTCTGCAGTAATCCTGGGTCGAGGGTCCCGCGATGTCCAATCTGGATCCAATATCATCTGATCGGTTTACTGGAAGGAAGGCAAAGCGATCAGATGATGTGTCAGGTTTAAGGATGTGAATCACATGACATCAGCTGATTGTATAAAAGCAATTGACACAATCAGCTGATGCATCAGTAGAAAAAAAAAAATAAACTACACACTTCTGTGCAGACGTCCATCCGATCGCTTCAGGACCTGGCGGTAATAAGCTGATGCGGTCACCCGACAGCAACAGCTGATAGTTTAAGCCGGCCGGGCGGTAAAAAGCCGGCTTCACCGCTGGACTTATTCTGTCAGCTGATGCTGTCAGGTGACCGCATCAGCTGATCACTGGCAGGTCCTGTCCCGGGAGTCTGCAGACAGTTGAATATGATATTTTTTTTCTCTATTGTTCACTTTTGATTTCGCAGCTGCTTCCACCTCCCGTTCGGACATGGCGCCAGATGGGAGGTGGAAGCAGCGGTGGCGGTATCGGGAGGATTCACGCTTCTGTGTTTACCAACACAAGGAATCCTCTTCCTGTACACGTGACTGTACTACCCACCCTTTGCGTTTATAGTTGCATTTTTAGCCATAGAAATGCAGCTATATTTGCAATTTACGTTTTTCATTGCGCTTTTGAACATCTCATTGAACTCAATGAGTGAAAAACGCAGGAATAATTGACATGCTGCATTTTTGTGGGCACCACAAAAACGCAGCTAAAAAAACCCAGTGTGTACAGACAGCAAAAATGAAAAAAACTCAGACTTTGCTGGTGAAGCAGTCATGGAGTTTTCTTAACAAAAATGCACCCGAAAAATGTGATAAAAAACGCCTAGTGCGCACATAGGCTTAGCGTTGCTTCATAAGTGGACAAGTTGATTTCACCGAAGTGTCATTGACTTGAAGTTACATTGTCTTGTTTAATTGTTCCCTTTATTTTTTGGGGGGAGTTTATATACCTTTAGTATCCACAGTGTGCTCAACAAATAAACTGGCCACATTTCTATGAAAAGATTAGTACAGAAGCCAAAAAATATTGGCAAGACAATCTGAATAATGGAGGCAGACATGAATGCTACGGAAAATTGATATATCAAAGATTTCAAGGAGAAAGAATCCTCAGTTATTAATTATATAGAGAACAGTTATCAAAAATTTGAAAAGGATAGTTGAAATTTCATTGCATATAATGGTTCAGCTCTCTCGTTGCTTTGTACATTGTTTGCATTCACGGAGATCGTAGGGAGGCTATAATTTTCAGCTGCCTCTATGCTGATGTATGCAGAGACCACACATTGATCTGTCAGTGCCCCTGGATGAACTTTGAGCCAAGATTGTATTGAGCAATCTGAGATTTATTTGTTTTAAAATGCAAGTTCAAGTTTCACTTAATCAATAATGAACTTTTAAGCTGATGCCACTGTATCCTCCAATGGTTCTTACACAAACCTCTGAAACATCTATATACTTCTTGGCAACCTTCATGCATAAACACCATATTTTAATAATGTTCTTGGTCTAATTACATGTTTAATGACTCAATCTTGTATTTGTTCTGTCAAATCATTTGTCCTTGTGGTTCTACTAATCTACTCAATGTAATCTGGTCCCTGATGCTCTGGCATTATGCCCAGTGCACAAGAATACACTGACAAAATAATTTCTGTATTCATTAAAAACAAAATAGATCATGGTATACAAGCACTTGGTGTATTATTAGAAGATTCTTTGCTTAATTGCCACATTATGTATCTTTGCTTAAATAGATGAACTAAAAAATACATAGACATTATTGAGAAGTTTAAAAGAAATATACTAGGACTCAAAAAAATAGGTTATATGTTACATCTATTACATTTTATTTAAATTTAGTTTTTTTTGGCTTCTGGTTGCACAGTATTTATAAGGCTTTGTTTTTACACCATATTACTAAACTATTGCATGTACTTTTATTAGGATCTAGATAGAAGCTAATCACCTAGATTAAATAATGAAGCAACTCTGCAAACCATGTTAAAGGGAACCTGTCACTAGATTTGTCCCTTATAAACTGTGGCTACCACCAGTAAGCTCTTATATACAGCATTCTAAAATACTGTATATAACAGCCCAGGCCACCCTGTATAACATAAACATCTTTTATTACACTCACCTGCGAGGCGCTCGAGTCCAATGGGCTTCGCTTGTTTCGGTTCTGCATCTACTCTCTTCCTTCCATCGCCGTTCTCCTTACCAGCTCCGTGTGGATGATGCGTCCTATATCATGCACACAGAGGCCTCCATTGTGCTCCGGGACAAACTCACTATTCTCTGCCCTGCTGAGGGCAGAGCAAAGTACTGTAATGCACAAGGAAAGGTCAAAGACCACATGCGCACGACAATACTTTGATCTGTCCTCAGCAGGGTAGAGAAAAGTGTGCGTGTGCACGAGCGCACTGGCAAACTCTGTATGGATGATGTAGCATGTGTCATCCACACGGAGCTGGGAAGGAGGCTGGCAATCGCAAGATAGGAGATGCCGGACCGAGACCAGCAATACCCATCGGACCAGACCGCCATGCAGGCGAGTATAATAAAGCATGTTTTTTATGTTATACAGAGCGGCCGGGGCTCTCCTATACAGTATTGTAGAATACTGTATATAAGAGCTTACTGGTGCTGGCTGCAGCTTATAAGGGGCAAATCTGGTGACAGGTTCCCTTTAATTGAAGATCGAAGATCAAAGACCCATGTAATCCCATAGTCAAAAACTACAAATAAGTGTGCAGTCTGATCCCGCAGTATTTCAACACACCCCCCAACAACTGGCCTATATTCGGGCAAACTTACAGATTTAGAAAGGTGATGCTTTTATACACCATACACTGTAGATTGAATGTTCTTATTTTATTTATTTACATTACTCACTTATATAGCACCATTAATTCACCAGCACTTTACACACATCAGCAACACTGTCCCCATAGGGACCTTACATAGTGAGCCCCAATATGTATGTCTTTGGATTGAGGGATATAAGTGGAGGAAACCCAAGCAAATGCTGGGAGAGCATACAATCTCCTTGCAGATGTTGTCCTTAAGGCCCCGTTGCCCGCAACGACGGATCTAACGATATATCACCGGGGTCACGGATTCCGTGACGCACATCCGGCATCATTAGCGACGTCGTTGCGTGTGACAGCAAGGAACGGCCGCTAACGATGAAAAATACTCACCTTATCGTCTATCGTTGATACGTCGTTCCTTTTTAAAAAAATGTTGATTGTAGAGGACAGAGGTTGTTAGTCGTTCCTGAGGCAGCACACATCGCTACGTGTGACACCTCGGGAACGACGAACTGCAGCTTACCTGCGGCCGCCGGCAATGCAGAAGGAAGGAGGTGAGCGGGATATTAAGTCCCGCTCATCTCCGCCCCTCCACTTCAATTGGGCGGCCGCTTAGTGACGCCGAACGAACCGCCCCCCTTAGAAAGGAGGCGGTTCGCCAGCAACAGTGACGTCGCTAGGTAGGTAAGTCAGTGTGACGGCTCCTAACGATTTTGTGTGCCACGGGCAGCGATTTGCCCGTGACGCACAAACGACGGGGGTGGGTGCTTTCACCAGCGATATCGCTAGTGATATCGCTGCTTATAACACCACCTTTAGTCAGGCACATTGCTTGCATTTCACACTGCGAAAAGCACTGTAGAAAATGTATACTACATAAAGGAAACCGTTATTTTCCATTTAGTTATTTGAAGAAACAAAATTGTGAATGATTTTGCATATGAGGACAAGCATTTGTATTAAAATGAAATAAAAATATTGTACAATATATATTTTTCTTCACAATATCTGTTCATTTTTATTTATTTATTTTTTTTTTTTAGAGACATAGGAAAAACTTTAATGATCTATCATTTGTGAAGTAACCCCCTCTGTTCTCCTCTTCCAAGAGCCATAACTTATTTTTGTTTTTCAGGTTTTTTTTTCCATTTGACATACCATGTGAGCGCTTGTTTTTTTTTTCTTTGTGGGATGACTTGTAACTATTGTTTTACTAAAGAAAGCACTAAAAGATGGGGGAAAATTCAAATGGGGTAAATAGTGAAAAAAGCAATTCTGCCATGGTTTTGGGGTTTCCTTAATAGTATTTATTGTATTTTAAAAAAAAAAAAATAAAAAAAAAATGCCCTTGCAACATGATCTCTCAGATCTATATAAATATGGCAATATGAAAAGTATATAGGGCCTAGATTCATTATTACATTTACGCCTGTTTTATGTCAAGTTTTTGCGCCTTTGTTTTAAATTTACACCAAAGTCATTGTCATGAATCATGCATGGCTCTGCCGTCCCTGAGCCGATGCATGTATCCTGCCTCCAGGATTTAGGTTTCTTGTTAGGTATCTGTTCGTTCTGGCCTCATTCCGGGGGTCGCACCGCCATATCTTGGTGCAGCAACCTCCGGGACGCCGCCAGTAATATTTCCAGCTCTGCTTCCAGTTCTTTGTTTCTTGTCCTGCTACCTGGTACTGTTCATCCTGACCTCCGTCCCTCCTGCCCGACCTGACCTCTGTTTTCCTGGCCTGTCCTGACCTCCGTCCCTGCTGCCCGTCCTGACCTCCGGCCCACTTTCCCGACCTTACCTTAGTCTCTCCCTGTCCTCCACTCCCTCCGCTGTGCTTACTTGCTCCCCTGGTATCCGACCTTGGCGCTGTTCTTTGACTTTGGCTTGCTTTCTCCTCAGTGACATCTCGACATAGACCCTGACTGATCACCTATCCCTGCTCGTGTCTTAGCGACCTCTAGTGGACTTCTGTGTCTTACTGTACTCAGGAGTTCTCTTGTTACATGAATCCCAGCGCCCCTTAGCGGTAGCCCGACAGTCATCTTTCCATTTCTGTCTTTTTTGAAGATTATTTTGTGTCCATTTTTTTTTTTTTTTTAAGTTTTCCATTCACTGATGTTAATGTCAGATGTGAGCTATATAATATAGATGGAATCTGCCATCTGTGGAGTGGGCTCTGCTTATGAGCCCATTCCAACTTCGCCAAGAAACTCCATGATAAAAAAGAATGAGATCTTATCGCCACACAATTACAGACAAAAAAAACCAAACCATTTACCTGTGACCAAACATTTCTGTACTTCAGGACACAACATAAACCATATGAAAGTTGTCATATTAAAAAGGCAACTTTAGATCACAGAAACATCGCAGGGTCTGGAAATACAAATTCATTACAATGTTTTACTCTGTTCACACAGGACTCAATCTGTCAGGAGGATTTATGACTCACTACAAAATCTGAGGGGTCTGCTCCAGAGACTGAGGGCACCAGGCCTCTGATCCTACATGGATATTGGGACAATAAAGTCTCACATCACTAATCAAAGCTAATTAAGGATTCACTTTCTAAGCTCAGTGTTTCTTTATTTAAATGCCCATTTGTTATGCCATCCCTCTGCTCTGTTTGTGTATATATTTATGTTTCTTCAGATATTTTGTCATACCACGCCTGATGAAGGGACCTGAGATGTCTCGAAAGCTTGCTATGTAACATAATTTTATTTTAGCTAGCCATTAAAAGGTATCACAACTACAAAATTTTAATTTTGTTTCTCTCACTGAGAGCAATCAGACAGGGAAATGACTCATGACGTACATATCATGTCATAGGTCGTAAAGGGGGTGATAACCAAGAAGTCAAAAATAATAATGTTTAGTAGACATCAGTCCTAGTGTTCGATCTGTCATATGCATATACATAGGGTATATCATATCTCATTAATTAGAGCTGATGGAAGAAAAATAATGTCAGATTTAGAAACTGTGACAAAAATTGACCCAAGAACAGGATATGTATCTCAAGCACCAATTTTCTTGTTGTCCACTATAATAATTCACCAATTGCTATGGAAGGTTTGTGGGCTCCTAAAAAAATGCTTCTTAAATATTTTAACAGGTAAAGGTTACTACCATGAGGTTTTTGTTTTAATTATAAGTGATGTTATAGAAGCCCTGGCATGAAGGTTTTTTTTCATTACATCTGTGTACATGTACTGTAGTGTGAGTGTATTAATATATTCACCTACCGCAGCTTTCTCTGGTATCCGGCACCATTCCGGTGATATCACATCAACTTTCTGATCACGTGACATCACCGCGGCCGGCCCCAGTCTTCCTGAGTCACTGTGCTGTGGGCGGTGTTTCACCGCTCGTCAGAGCCCAGCGTGTCTCCTGCTTGCAGCGCTCTGCTGTGAGAGAGCAGTGGGCTGTCATGCTGGCTGTGCTGAGCAGTGAAACACCACCCACAGCCAATCACTCACGGAGACTGCGGCCGGCCGCGGTGATGTCAGGTCAGCACGAAGTTGACATGACATCACCGGATCCCCGAGGTCACAGAGCCCGGGGGTCAGGCGATGGGGAACAGCGGTCCGCAAAAGCCCCACTCACAGGCACTATTACCAACATAAGGTGTTTGAGAGAAACATTGTTTCTCAACATAATATCGATCTAGCAAATAATAAATATGGTTGACCCAAACCTTTAATTAAATAGAAAAAATTTTTGGTTTGCTTCTTTACTGACAAAATACTAGGTGAAGTTCTTTGCCCATTTTTATAAGACATAGACAAATTATCAAACCAGAATGTAGTCGTTACCTGTCCCATCATGAATTAAGTACATTTTTACTTAGCAAGGACATTTATTTTTCGGTATAAAGCTGCAATGCACAGACTAGCCTTGGGACTCCTGATCTGAACCTGAGAGCCTCATAGTAGTCTAAGAGGATGTAGACAAAAACAGATGCGGTTTTGCACCACCACGTTATACCTTGAAATGGTGTGGGGAAGGAGTAGATAATGCTCAGGTCTTTATCCAATAGCACACTAGTCATGGGTGCATGTTGAAAAAGGAAAAAGGATTCCAATATAAATCCCAGAAGATCAGAAGACAACACCACAATCTATTCGATATCTAAAACATGCTTTATTTAATCAAAAAAGTGCATTAAAAACCGGGAGGAGAGCCGTTTTTCACCTTCTAGTGCTTCCACAGGTCCACTCACGGGTCGGTGGACCCGCTGAAGTACCAGAAGGTGCGAAACGGCCATCGTCCCCAGGGGGCCTGCACCCGACTCTCCTCCCACTTTTTAATGCACATTTTGGATTAAGCAAAGCAAGTTTTGGATATTGAATGGATTGTGCCATTGTCTTATGATCTTTTGGGACTTATCTAAGAGAATGTAGCCTTTGTGTTGGGAGACCCGTGGCCGGTCTGTGACACACAGATGTGTGAATGCAGACATAAGCTTACCTTCACATCATGAAACATCCTAATGTATTTACTGTCTGCATTATGAGGAAGTCATTCTTAGAACATAAGAACTAGAGATTGATTAATAACTGGTTTGATACTTAGATAGTACTGCCAGATATCTAGCCATCTGTAGTAACGAAAAGAATATCCGAGATATAAAACACAAAGACCTTTTATGCGGTTCTATTATCAATATCACTTTCTTATGTAGTATAAGACAATAAACAAAACTATGTTAACCAAAGAAGGAGAGATTATTTTACCTTTTCATGGTTTTCCATAATTATTTCCACCACAATGTTTTGGAATTTGATATCCATAATGGCTGCTACAGTCTCTTCTTGGGGGCGTAGTAGAGTAGGGCCAAAAACTACGCCTAAGTTGGCAACAGTCATCAAGTTTTGCTTGTGATTAGCAGCAACACTGAAAGTAGGAACATACAATAGCTCAAGAGTTGATACATTGTGACCAAAGCAACTCCCCCCCCATTCCTCAAACACAGTAGTGTTAAATTTCTATTACATCTAGCCTCCAGTTGAATGACGGTCGGGGGTACCTTCCAAATCTCCTAAAACTGGATTCAGACAGAACCCCAAATGAGTCATAAACACGAAGTGTAAACATAATTAACAATACTGTGAAAACAGTATCAGAGAAGAATTGTCTGCTTTCAACAACAAACTTATTTTAAGAAATTAAGTCTTGTAAAATAGTGGACATACATGCAATGCCTTGCAAAAGTATTCGCCCCCCTTGAATTTTTCAACCTTTTCCCACATTTCAAGGCTTCAAACATAATTATAAAAATGTTAATGTTATGGTGAAGAATCAACAACAAGTGGGACACAATTGTGAAGTTGAAGAAATGTATTGCTTATTTTAAACTTTTGTAAAAAAATAATAAACTGAAAATTGGGGCATGCAATATTATTCGGCCCCTTTACTTTCAGTCTCCGTATAAATGCACCTGCTCTGTGATAGTCTCAGTGTTCTGTTTAAAGAACAGAGAGCATCATGAAGATCAAGGAACACAACATGCAGGTCCGTGATACTGTTGTGGAGACGTTTAAAGCAGGATTTGATTACAAAACGATTTCCGCAACTTTAAACATCCCAAGAAGCACTGTGTAAGCAATCATATTGAAATTAAAGGAGTATCATACCACTGCAAATCTACCAAGACCTGGCCGTTCCTCAAAAATTTCATCTCAAACAAGGAGAAAACTGATCAGAGATGCAGACAAGAGGCCCATGATCACTCTGGATGAACTGCAGAGATCTACAGCTGAGGTGGGAGAGTCTGCTCATAGGACAAAAATCAGTCGTACACTGCACAAATCTTGTCTTTATGGAAGAGTGGCAAGAAGAAAGCCATTTCTCAAAGATATTCATAAAAAGTGTCATATAAAGTTTGCCACAAGCCACCTGGGAGACACACCAAACATGTGGAAGAAGGTGCTCTGGTCAGATGAAACCAAAATTGTACTTTTTGGGCACATTGCCAAATTATATGTTTGGCGTAAAAGCAACACAGCTCATTACCCTGAACACACCATCCCCACTATCAAACATGGTGGTTGCAGTATCATGGTTTGGGCCTGCTTTTCTTCAGCAGGGACAAGGAAGATGGTTAAAATTGATGGGAATATGGATAGAGCCAAATACAGAGTCTGCAAAAGACCAGAGACTGGGACGGAGAATTGTCTTTCAACAAGACAATGATCCCAAACATAAAGCAAAATATAAAATGGAATGGTTCACAAATAAATGTATCCAGGTCTTAGAATGGCCAAGTCAAAGTCCAGACCTGAATCCAATCGAGAATCTGTGGAAAGAGCTGAAAACTGTGTTCACAAACCCTCTCCACCCAACCTCACTCAGCTCCAACTGTTTGCAAAGGAAGAATGGGCAAGAATTTCAGTCTCTCGATGTGCAAAACTGATAAAGACATACTACAAGTGACTTGCAGCTGTAATCGCAGCAAAAGGTGGCGCTACAAAGTATTAACTTAAAGGGGCCGAATAATATTGCACACCCCACTTTTCTTTCAGTTTATTATTTTTTATTAAAGTTTAAAACAATCAATAAATTTCGTTCAACTTCACAATTGTGTCCCACTTGTTGATTCTTCACCATAACATTACAATTTTTATCTTTATGTTTGAAGCCTGAAATGTGGGAAAAGGTTGAAAAATTCAAAGGGGCCGAATACTTTCGCAAGGCACTGTATATACAGTATATCTGAAGCAAGGTGGGCTGCAGTTATACATACCAATAGTACAGTTTCTTTATGGGACATCAATGGAAAAATACAAGTAACCAAGCTAACAAAACGACTCGTAATGAATCTTTTCTAATCCTAGATGAAATCTATAACAGTCTTTGTAAAAAACCCAAACATCTAAAATAGAAGCTATTTAATTATTAACATGGAAGTTGCAGGTTTAGCAAATGTGTTGACTCGACTGTGGCCACTTTGTGAAATTTGAAACAGCAGTACACTGCCAAAATGTAGATGACCATACTATAACTTCTAGAATGTAGCCTGGCTATGCTTATACTGAAACGTCTTTACTTGAGGATTAATCAATGACACAACATATAGCCATAGTGTCAGGACAGAAATCAAGGTTTATGTGTACAGAGCATAACAATTTTAAAATGCTAATATAAGTAATGAATTTCTTATCATTGTGAAGGTTTGTGCGACAGTTTATGCAATTTTACAGTAGGAGGAACTATATAAATTCAGAAATAGAAGACGGGTTTCATGCCGCGCTATAAACCACAAGCTGGAGTATTAAAAAAGGGTATTATTTTATTGAGCCATTCCACCGCGTTTCAAAGGCAAGTCCGCCTTCTTCTTCAGGGAAAAAGAAACATGATGTTTCTTTTTCCCTGAAGAAGAAGGCGGACCTTTGAAATGCATTTGAAACATTTCAGCTTGTGGTTTATAGCGCGGCATGAAACCAGTCTTCTATTTCTGAATTTATATAGTAACCATTTCTTCGACGGGGCCGCTGCTGAACCATCCCAGCACTCATATACATCTGCACAGGGGTTGTGACTGGCACAACCCGATCAGGTGAGTGCATCCATTCTCTCTACCCTTCAAACCCAAATATCGGGTAAGACCCTATTGCGCCTTTTTTTCCCTACTACAGATTTATCCAAGTACAGTAGGGGGAAGCAATACTACAGACGAAGCGGTAGAGAAACGCGTCGAGATGCAGGGTAGTGTGTCTGTGTGGGGTCTGAGGAGGTATCCGGGTGCGTCATTGCACCTCTATTATTTGCCCAGGATTAACTCCTTACTTACCATGGAGTCTTCACTCCTGTAATATTTATTTAGTGGTGTCAATGACACACATAGGTCTAGTGGATTGTTTAATTATCAAATAAAACGGTAGAGATCACACATGTATAACGGTATTTATTGTTGCACTCGGTTTAAACATACTAATGGCACTAACAGAATCTTGACGGTATATCATGATGTCCTCTGGCTGATTAACATTAGTTACCACTTACTATTGGTGCCTGTATAGACCTTTATTGCTGGTACTCCTTTACACACATGCACTGACCTGTTTGTATAATTTTTGAGATCTCAGGAGTTGTTTTGTCCATATTCGTGGGTTTAATAATCTGACTACCTTGGTCCGACTCTATTAAACACAGTACCCTGTTTTCGATTTTGTTTTTATATGCACGTTGCACTTTGTGCTGCACCTGTTTGTGTCCCTTGAAATAGTATAAAATATATTTTTATATATTTCGATAAAGAAATAATTTTTCTGCGTCTATTTGAGATATGACTATATAATAATTACCTATGAAGGTCTTTTGTAGGCTGATGTATCTAAAATGGTGACTCTTCAAAATCTTGAAAATATATATCTTGAAAATATGGACCTGGTTATTCATGTTTTTTGTTCTACATTTTTTATGTCTTTCCAGTAAGACATCAGTCTAAAATCTCCTAAAAGACATTCTCCTTGGAACAAATCACTAAAGACAACCAAGACACATATGCAGCTTCCTATACCCCCCACATCCACATATGCAGCTTTCTATACCCACCACATCCACATTTTTATCACTTGCCTAGCTGTTGCACTTTTTTCCACTTCTTTCTAATATTGTAACATGTGGTCTGTGTCCTAAGGCTTACACTATTATTATGCAAAGTTACATACATACACAGTGTGTAACATATCACAGCATTACAACGATTGGCTGCTGTGTGCTTCAGTGTAATCACTATCCAATGATCTCTCTTTCAAAACAATCAAAATAGGACCAAAAACATAGCAGGTTCTTCTTAAATAAAAATCTATCAAGATTTACTCTTTAAGGGGGTTTCCCACCCTAGAAGTTGATGTAATCACTTTCTGATTAGTGGAGGTCCACATTGCTGCTTTAGCACTGGTGCTAGTGGACGCAAGTGGCACTCCTGGACTCCGGCTGTGCAGCACAGCTTTATTCACACCGGCTGACCAGGAAGAAGCTTGTTGAACGGTCCTCTCGTGATCACGGGAGTAATTAGACCCAAAACAATGAAAATGATAGCGTATTCTAGAAAAATGATATTCCTTTCTGTAAGGTGAAAAATCTCCTAAATCCAGTTCAATGTGCATCATTAATCACTTTTTAATTATAGTTTAACGGAGTTTGAAAACAGAAGTAAAATTGTTTGGTATTTGGCAGACAGTTCATCAGAATGTAAAAATAAACCGACAGCATATAGAAACATAAAGACGATAAAAATGTAACACTGCAAAGGTGCCAGACAGAACGTACTACAAGAAGCTGAAGCCAAGAACAAACTGAATAACTAAATACAGTAGTCTATAGTGAGATTTCAAAACCTCAAAGAAAAAAATCACACGGTTGTTTGAAAAAGCTAGAAGCAGCAGATACATAATAATTAGAAGGTCTTCTATCCCTACTCTGTGACCACTACTACCGCAGAAATTATGACTTCCTATGAATAAGAAGTTTATTATGACAGGCACAGGGGTCATCAGCTGACCCCTGCCTTTCATGACAACCCATCGGCGCCCTACGATCACATACTAATAACATACGATCATATCATGGCACCACTGATGGGCTGATGGGAGCAGGGAATGGAGATTGACAGCAAGAGTTAACTGGTTAAAGGGAACCTGTAACCTAGAATATGCGTTCTGACCTCTCAGCAGATGCATGTGTGCCCTAATTACACCTCCCTACCCATCCCTGTGTTATAAAATTGTATAATATGAAAGTAATAAACGTTTTATTACCCTCATATTTCGTATGTAAATAGCAGGGATTGTGGTCACAGGGGCGGCGCCTTGCCCTATGGATGTCTGCATATTTCTGTGGTATCACGCCCCTGTGGGCGTGATACGATGGAGCGACGTCCCCATTGCTCATTCTATCCTGCGCGCATTGCAGCAGGCTTCTCTTCCGGGTTTTCCTTGTCAGTTTCAGACGCGCACTGCGCATGCGCAGTGCGCGTCTGAAGCCGGCAATTGAACACCCAGAAACGAAGCCTGCTGCAATGCGCGCAGAATAGAATGAGCGATGGGGACGTCGCTCCATGGTATCACGCCCACAGGGGCGTGATACCACGGAAATTTGCAGACGTCCATAGGGCAAGGCGCCGCCCCTGTTACCACATTCCCTGCTATTTACATACGAAATATGAAGGTAATAAAACGTTTATTACTTTCATATTATACAATTTTATAACACAGGGATGGGTAGGGAGGTGTAATTAGGGCACACATGTGTCTGCTGATAGGTTAGAACGCATATTCTAGGTGACAGGTTCCCTTTAACAAGCCTAGTTGAATCTCCAATCCACCTCCGGCTGTTAGAGGTACATTTCGTCTGATGAGATTAGCTGGAAAGATACGGCTGAACAATTGTGCCTCAAAGGCAGGGACACAACCTTGGACGTACCAGTATGTCCAAGATGTGAAAAGGTTAAAGAGACCCCTTCAGCACAATTTTGTAATGTATAGTAAAGATATAGCTGTAAATGTGCTTTAATACAGATTAAATTAATGCCTTTGGTGAAGAAATCTTCTTTATTGTTCTTTTTTAATCACCATTTGAAGTTTTCTGTTAATTAGCTTTCAGTGCACAGAGTTGGACTGTACACTGTGTCTTCTCCCCGTCTGTGATTCCCCAGCCCCTCTGCCTGCCTCTGGTTTTCTAATAACAAGATACTGCTGAGATTTGAAACAGTGGAGGCAGATGAATCAAAGATCGAAGGCAGGAGGAGAGGCTGGGAAATCACAGATAGGGAGGAGAAGACCCCAGGTACAGTTTGGCCTCTGTGCTTCGACATCTAATTAGCAGAAAACATCAAATGGTGATTAAAGAAGAACAACAAAATGGATTTCTTCACCAAATGAATAATTTTAATCTGTATTACAACTCTACTCCAGCCATGTCTTTATCCCATCTAGTCAACACCATAAAAACAAAAGACAGAATTGCTGTTTTTGTCACTTTGTCTCAGAAAAAAAGGTAAAGAAAAATAATGAAAAAGTCACATATCCTCTAGAAGATTTCTAATAAAACCTGCATCTCGTCTTACAAAAAACAAGCCATCATACAGCTCTCTTAAAAGAAAAATGAATGTACTTTTATTGTAGAAAAAAAACAAAAAAATTTCTAACTTTAGTATAGTGTTTACTGAACTGCTCAACAGAATAAAGCCAATATCACTTATATTACATGGTCAATGCTATGTTAGAACAAATGATAACCTTAACGGGGGGGGGGGGGAGATTAACATTTTCACTTTTTGTGATCTGCCAATTTGTAAAACACCTGTAAAGTTAAAATGCTAATTGCACTGCTAAATAAATTCCTTGAGGTGTGTAGTTTATAAAATGGAAACACTTTTTGGAAGTATATATTATTACTGTATTAAAAGCAGGCCTTAAAGGTCAACATTTTTCCTTATTTTTTTTTTTAATATAAAATCACATATTAAGGCACTCCAAATCTATTGTTATGTAAAGTGACACATTTCTAATTTCCAAAATAGGGCTGTGACCTAACTTACCCAGACATGTAAAACACCCCTTAGTGCACCAATATCTCTTACTTAAAGGAAACCTATAAGTTGATGCATGCTGTACAATCCAGAATGCAAAAGACACCGGCTGTATGACTTCAGTCAGGTGTGTTTGTCTGAAACGCTGAGGCATTTCAAAGAAGAATATAGTTTAAAATCCATTGGGACTGAGAACCATGGGAGACCAGTCAGACAGGTGGGTTCACCTCAGTCCTGCACACTCATCTGTTAGTCAATGGCAACATGTGAGAAGAAGCCGCCTGTCGACTATTCTTCCATATAACTCGCTCTCTGGTATCCCATGTAATTTTCAAAGTCAAACATACCATATCTAAAATCTTACAGCCAGTGTCTGAAACATGTTGCCCGTGGATAAGGCAGAACATATTAGCGTCAGGTTCCCTTTAAGGCAGTGTTTACGTGTACTTGTATATGGACTGCAGTGTCTGGACTGAACGTACTGCCTGATCCAACAGGCAACATGTGGGAATTGGAGTTCAATGCACGTCACAATAGACCCGATATCAAATATAACACCGTAGTAGGGAATTTTGTCACTAAATATGTAATAAATATTATTAAACAAGCTTCATTATGTATGACACCAGTACAGAATTATTTTTAGACTGTTACGCCATAGAGAATTCAAGAGAATGCCTACGGAAGCGGGCTATGTATACCCGCCTACACAGCACTACAATGTATGTGTTACCATGGCAAATGCTGCTTTATTACAAATACAGGAATAGAAAAGGTTAAAAGTTCAGCATACATCTACAGTTGTATTTTCAAAGGCATCATTACAGTATATTAAAACAAAGCATACACAACTCTTTTATAGCGAATGTTTCATATGCATTTGTACGACTAAGATAAAATACATAGATTTCATAGACTTACAGACTACAAGTCTCTGGATTAGACAGCCCCAAGCCAAACAGATTTCATATGAAACAAGAGTAAAGGCCCAGTCACACACAACGACTTACCAGCGAACCCAACAACGATACGGCCTGATAGGGATCGCTGGTAAGATGTCACACAGTTAGACCTTACCAACGACACAGTAACGATCAGCGACCTGTATAACGATCTTGACGGGCATTGGGACCGTGTTGGGAGGTCGTTAGTAGGCGTCAAACACTACGGTGCGTGCTGCCCAGTAGGACACTGCTTTTGAAGAAAATGGTCCAGACCATTCGGCAATGACTAGCGATCTCACCGCAGGGGCCTGATCGCTGGTAGGTGTCAGACATAACGAGATACCTGGCGAGAGCGTTACTGCATCACAGAAACTGTGACTCAGCAACGATTTCGCTAGCGATCTCGTTGTGTGTGACGGGGCCTTAACAAAATACCAATGTTCTTGTGGCATTCCCTAATAAACACCTATTTACCGTATTTTTCACTTTATAAGACGCACCTGATTATAAGACGCACCCCCAAATTTGGTGAAGGAAGAGAGATTTTTTTTTTAATGTTAAATGATGTCCATCTTATAATGCCAGTGTCCGTCTAACAAATCATATAGGGTATATGTCCCTTATAGCCCCCATCCTAAAATTAGCCCCCCTTAATCTGGATATGGCCCCCTTATATTGAATATAGACCCCTTGTGCTGGGACACGTCTCCCTGTGCTGCCCATGGCCCCTATAGATGGTACACCTCCCCTGTGTTTGATATGGCCCCCATGTGTGCTGCCCATGGCCCCTATAGATGGCACATTTCCCCTGTGTTAGATATGCCCCCCATGTGTGCTGCCCATGGCCACTATAGATGGCACATCTCCCCTGTGTTAGATATGCCCCCCATGTGTGCTGCCCATGACCATTATAGATGGCACATCTCCCCTGTGTTAGATATGCCCCCCATGTGTGTTGCCCATGGCCCCTATATATGGCACATCTCCCCTGTGTTAGATATGCCCCCAGGCTGCTGCCCATAATAAAATAAAACACTCTTTCCTTACCTTCTCAGCGCTGTCCCTCCTGTGTCTCCCTCCTCGCAGTTGAGCTCCGGCTTCCTTACTTCCTGGTTCTTGCAGCCGGTCATGTGATCGGCACGGCAGATTGATATCATCTCTGTGTGCCTTATCACAGACAACAGCAGCAGGAGACCGGAGATCAGCGCTGGCGGTAAGTAAAGCTTCTTTTATTTTACTATGGGCAGCAGCATGGGGGCCATATCTAACACAGGGGGGGATCATGTGCGATCAAAGGAGGGCGCAGGCAGATATAATATGCCCCGCTGCCCCAGCGCGATGCAGTTTCAGCACCACGCTGATGTGGACAGCGGCTGTGCATATTATATGAGCGGGAGCAGGAGATCAAACGCTGCCGCTCGCAGCTGTCACCTGCCCCCAGCATATATATATAAAATGTGTATATATATGTACACCCCCCCCGTATATTCGGTTTATAAGACGCACCCCCTACTTTCCCCCAAAATTTGGGGGAACAAAAGTGCGTCTTATAAAGCGAAAAATACGGTACACCTGGCCATTTTCATTCAAGGGAACCTGTCACTAGTTTTTTCAGAATTGAACCAAAAGTAGCACCTTCTTGGCTGCATTCTATGAAGGTGTACCTTGTTCCCTTGTCAATCATGAAAGGAGGACGGCGAACAACGGCAGAAAGAGGGACAGGAGCCAAAGAAAAGGATGGCTATCTGACCAAGAAAAGAACGCCCATGCGACCAGAACGGTTTACATACAGATTTTTATAAAGTTATGTCTGGGGTCTGCAAGGGAAGTCAGGGAACAAGGTTTACCTTCATAGAATGCAGCCCTGGAGCTGCAGAAGTTGATACTTTTGGTTAAATTCTGAAAACTCTGGTGACAGGTTCCCTTTAAGACTGAGTTCACATGTCCTGTAATCATCCATTGAAACGAATCCTACAGAGATCCGTTGGCAAAATTATTTCTGCCGGATCCGTTTTTTTAACATTGAAGTCTATGTATCTGTTAACGGATTGCTATTTATCTTCCATTTGAAACGGATCCTGTAAGACAGATATGGATTCGTTACAAATGTAAACATAACTGATGGCTACAAAGCAATCCGTTCTCCATAGACTCCAATGTTTAAAAAAAGCGGAACCGGCAGACATCAGTTACTTAACAACAGACAAAGAAAATGTTGTGTTTGCACAAGTTGTTTCCCAACAGATCTCTGCAGGATCCGTTCTAACTGATGATTACAGGACATGAGATTACATATATCCTGATATGTATTCTTATTTGCGGAGTCTGGCCATGCAGAGCTATTCCAGTTCATGGGTGGCAGATATCAACACTCCTGGCCAGGGGTGGAAGCATAAGTCAATTATGATAAGTGGATATACACATGACAGCGGGCGCTCACAGCTCTCTCAAGTAACATATTCCCCTGCCTGTTTTATCACAGACGCGAGTATGTCTGCAGCATCTTCATCCCTCCAAGGTTGTAATAAATCAGTTCAGTGACATAGGGGATTCAGTGGCTAATGAGCTTATACAAAACGGACTTGATTTATGATGAGCTTACAGGACTGGTGACAGAGCAGAAACACTCACTCCTGTGATAAAACAGGCAAGGAAATGTGTTACCTCACTTCATTGCCTGTGTTGCCGTATAAAGGACTGCACTCAAACTTCATCCGGAGTGCAGCTTAATGTTTTGCATGCACCCATAGACTTAGGTGTGCGCTGTTCAATATATGCTGCCAATCACAACATGAAGCGATTTTTTTTCTCATGTCGAATCAGCAAGAGAAAAAAAAAGTATTGGTCGACACTGCCCCATAGTATAATATTAGGCTAAGGGCTATACAATATACTTGGCTGTGTTATTCGCCAGTGTGAGAGAGCCATTAGCCGTATAGTCCACAAATCAGGCCTTTATGGAAGAGTGGCAGCAGGAAAGCCATTTTTAAAGCAAGCCAACAAGATGTCCCATTGGCAGTTTGCAAAAAAGCCATGTAGGGAACACCGTAAGCATGTGGAAAAAGGTGCTCTGGTCAGATGAGACCAAAGTATAACTTTTTGGTCCAAATGCAAAACACTGAGATGGAAAACTAACATTGCACAGCAACCTAAAACACCAACCCCACCTTCAAATATAGTGGTGGCAGCATCATGCTGTGTGGATGCTTTTCTTCAGCAGGGACAGGGAAGCTGGTTAGACAAGATGGAAAGATCGGTGGAGCGAAATACAGGGCCAGGTTTGGAGGAAAACCTCTTAGATGCTGCAAAAGACTCAAGACTGGGGTGAAGGTTCAGTTTCCAGCAGGACAACGACTCTAAACATCCTGCCAGAGCTACAATGGATGGTTTAGATTGAAAAATATTCACGTGTTTGAATGGCACAATGTCCAGTACTAACCTGCATTGAGAAATTTTAGCAAAAGTTGAAAATTGCTGTTCACATACCCTCTGCATCTAATCTCACTGACCAAATATATTTTGCAAAGAAAAATGGGCAACCGTTTCAGCTTTTAGATGTGAAATGCTGATACAGAAATACCACAAAAGACTTGGAGTAATAATTGCAGTGAAAGGTGGTTCTACAAAGTATAGACTCAGGGGTGTAAAGTGAAAGAAAAAAAAGTTGAAACCTTCAAATACCATATTTTTGGGACTATAAGAACCCAAAATGATGGGGGAAAGTGGGGGGTGCGTCTTATAGTCTGAATGTAGGGCTGCGGGGAATGAGGGTGCTGCGGTGGAGCGGATCATCGGGGGCATGAGCAGCCTGCAGCAGCGCCTGCCGTGACCACGTGGGCCCGCTCATTACATATGCACGCCCATCCTCCGACCCATCTCTCAGCGCTGAAGCCGGTGCTGACAGGTGGGCGTGGTGATGGGCGGGGGGGGTGTTCGCTTACTTAACAGCCTGCCCGCATGATCACCCCTGGCAACTACAGCCTGGAGTTATCATGTGCGGCTGTATTCACTGCTCCCCGCGCATCATCATCAGCGCGGGGGGCAGTGAATCAGCACACTCACCGGTCACTTCGCTGCAGCACCGCGATCTCCTCCTGTCTGTGCCGGCAGCGCTGTGTGGAGCCGGCCACGATCCCTGCAGTATTTCGATGTCCTCCTGTCTGTCCCGGCGGCGCGGCTGCGTGTGGACACGTGCACACAGCGATGACGTCATCGCTGTGACCACCGCTAGTCTCCACACAGCTGCGGTCGGCACAGACAGGAGGAGATTGCGGTGCTGAAGGGATCGTGGCCGGCTCCACACAGCGCTGCTGGCACAGACAGGAGGAGGAGCGATGCTGCGTGAGCGAGGAAAGGGGAGTATAAACTTTTTTTTTGTGTGCCACAGGATGCAGGAAATATAGCAGGATGGGGGTAGAGGAGCAGGATGGGGGTAGAGGAGCAGGATGGGGGTAGAGGAGCAGGATGGGGCTAGAGGAGCAGGATGGGGGTAGAGGAGCAGGATGGGGGTAGAGGAGCAGGATGGGGGTAGAGGAGCAGGATGGGGGTAGAGGAGCAGGATGGGGTAGAGGAGCAGCATGGGGGTAGAGGAGCAGGATGGGGCTAGAGAAGCAGGATGGGGGTACAGAAGCAGGATGGGGGTACAGAAGCAGAATGGGGGTACAGAAGCAGAATGGGGGTACAGAAGCAGGATGGGGGTACAGAAGCAGGATGGGGGTACAGAAGCAGGATGGGGGAATAGAAGCAGGATGATGGCATATGAGCAGGATGATGGCATATGAGCAGGATGATGGCATATGAGCAGGATGATGGCATATGAGCAGGATGATGGCATATGAGCAGGATGATGGCATATGAGCAAGATGATGGCATATGAGCAGGATGATGGCGTATATAGCAGGATTATGGCGTATATAGCAGGATGATGGCGTAAATAGCAGGATGATGGCGTAAATAGCAGGATGATGGCGTAAATAGCAGGATGATGGCGTAAATAGCAGGATGATGGCGTAAATAGCAGGATGATGGCGTAAATAGCAGGATGATGGCGTAAATAGCAGGATGATGGCGTATATAGCAGGATGATGGCGTATATAGCAGAATGATGGCGTATATAGCAGGATGATGGCGTATATAGCAGGATGATGGCGTATATAGCATGATGATGGCGTATATAGCAGGATGATGGCGTATATAGCAGGATGATGGCGTATATAGCAGGATGATGGCGTATATAGCAGGATGATGGCGTATATAGCAGGATGATGGCGTATATAGCAGGATGATGGCGTATATAGCAGGATGATGGCGTATATAGCAGGATGATGGCGTATATAGCAGGATGATGGCGTATATAGCAGGATGATGGCGTATATAGCAGGATGATGGCGTATATAGCAGGATGATGGCGTATATAGCAGGATGATGGCGTATATAGCAGGATGATGGCGTATATAGCAGGATGATGGCGTATATAGCTGGATGGGGGTATATAGAAGGATGGGGTATATAGCAGGATAGGAGCACATACCAGGATGGGGGTATGTAGCAGGATGCGGCCATATGCCAGGATGGGGTATATAGCAGGACAGGATGCGGCCATATGCCAGGATGGGGTATATAGCATGATGCGGCCATATACCAGGATGAGGTATATAGCAGGATGGGAGCACATACCAGGATGGCAGTATATATAGCAAGATGGGGCTATACCAGGATGAGGAACATACATATACATTATATATATATATATTATATATACATATACATATACACAAGGCAGGAGGATAATTACCAGGATGGGGTACCTTAGTAGAGAATTTGGGGATATTACCCCCATAACCGTGTGTCATGACCACATTTTTTGCTTAATTTTATTTTCCTATTTTCCTTCTCTAAAACCAGGATGCGTCTTATGGTCCGGTGCGTTTTATAGTCCGAAAAATACGGTACTATTGAGTATACTGAGGCACAACTAGAGTCACAATATAGTCTGGAGACTGGATTTAGTGTTTTATTTTTTATTTTTTTCATGTAAGATCAGATTTATAAGGGATGGGGAACTTCCATTGGATCAAATTGCAATGCTTCCAAAAACGTCATGTGAAATTTGAAAATGACTGGCTTTAATAATTGCAAATAAAGCTATTTTTTCTATTATGCTGAAAAAGAAATATCAGTAAAAGATGATTGTATCTTAAACATCTACTGCCCGTGTTTGCCAGTGAGAGACATTTATTGCATACTAGCCAAATCGAAACCACTGTAAAAGTATGCATACATTCTACAAAACCTACACATATAAGTGGACTATATCTGAAAAACATACCGGGTAGTCATGTTCTCGGCACGAATACAATATTCCTATTATATAAAATACAGTGGCATTTCTCAAACAGATTTTATTAGAGTACATAGTTAATTCTTGGGTATTCGTTTACTTCAAGAATACAAAAGGCACAAATTAGGTTTGAAAAATAAATCCTTGGTTCTAGATCTTCTGTAGTAGTTGTGTTGGTGAAAACTAGGACAGGAGAGCTAGAAATGTCATCCTGCAGATTCATCATCTACTTTTACCCCGATGTCTGTAACATCAGCACTAGTCCAGATGCAAACACAAAGGAGATTCAGAACATTGAAAATAGTTTGATGAAATAAACGTCTTAAGAAAATTGACTAACAACTAGTGTTATTAAGACACCATCAACTTACTTTGCCAAGTGCTTCATTAACATGTTTAACATCTGTCTATTCTTCTCTGGCAACCGGTGGATCAGACAATGTATTTCTTTAATTCGGGTCTCCTGGCTTTCTAGTTCTTCAATGAGAATGAAAGAAAAATAATAATAATATGATTAGGTATTCGGAACGTACAACTACAATTCCAAACAAGCTGAGATGTTGTGTAAACTGCAAAGAAACCAATAATATAAGAATTTGGCAAACTTTTGTAGCCATATTGTATTCACATCAGAACATAGAACACAGATCAGAACACGAAAATTATTATTTTATTTTTTAAATGAAATGGAAGTAATTCAGAAACGGATGGCAGCAACATGTGTGAATAAAGTTGGGCCAGAGCTGTGTCTGCCATTGTATTGCATCCTCTTTTTTTTTTTTTTTTTTTTTTAATACCAGTCTGAAGACAAAGTGGGAAGTGAGAATACCAAATGTTTGAGTTTTGGGAGAGGGATGTCGTCCCATTCTTACACGTGGTTAAACAATAGTCAAAGACAAACCCACTTCACAAATCTAAAAATGAGACCGATGCAGGCAAAGTTCTAAGAATCAGTGTACAAGCTACTAATTTTTAGAAAGTGTCTCATTCTTGTCTAATGTAGGATTCTAGCTACTCAACAGTCCTGAGCCTTCTTTGCCCGAGTTTTCATTTCATAATATGGCAAATGTTTTCTATTGGTTAATGGTCTGTTTTGCCCAAGGCCAGTGAAGGATGGAATATATGGCTTAGCATTGTCTTCCTGAAATGAACAAGGATTTCCCTGAAATAGACATTGCCTGGATGAGAGAATATGCTGTACCAAAACCTCCATATAATGCTCAGCATTTATAGTGCCCTTCAATATGTGTACGCTGCCCATGCCCAGGCACTAATGTAACCCCATACCCTTAGTGGTTTAGACTTGTGAAGTGTGTTGATAAGCTGGATGGTCCAGCTCCTTAGAAGTTTGCAGGACACAACCTCTGTGGTTTCCAAACAGAATTTAAAATGTTAATTCATCTGACCACAGAACAGTTTTCCATTTTGTCCATTTTAATTGAGCTTTGGCAGAGAGACGATGGCAGCGTTTCTGGATTATGTTACTATATGACTTCTTCTTTGCATGATAGAGCTTTACATGCATTTGTGTATTATACCGCAAACTGTTCACAGACAATTTCTGGAAGACCAATTCAAGTTTCATTGTTGTTGTTTTTTTTAATGTAGGGCAGCCTGATCTGTTTCCTATGTTCTGTTGTGAATAAAATATAGCAATAACAGATTTCCAAATCATGGTTTACATTTTATAGTGTCTCTATTTTTTGGGAATGGGGGTTGTATGATTTAGCAGGGGTACCCAACCCCATGTGGCTCGCATGCTCCTGACATGTGGCTTGCCGACGGTCTCTGGAAATGTAGCTGTACAGAGCCGCAGACCGTCTGTTTCTCAGGGCCAGTGGTTATTGGTGGGCAGACTGGACATCTGAATCAGGGCCACCATATTCTGAGGAGCCCCCAGTCTTTCAATCATAAGCTTCAGTACAAGTGCTGTACGATCACTGAAGCTTCCGCAGTTGCAGAATCACCTTTGGTGACATCAGTCATGTGACTCACCTAAGATCCTAACGCTGCACTGCAGGAGTCCTTAGACCTGCACATATGCGGAGTCAATAACCTGTAGACCCCACCTCTATTCAAATGTATCCGCGTCTTTCAGGTGCGCATATATTTAAACAGTGCGGTGACAGGACTGAGGCAAAGGAGCTCCTCAGCACTGCACAAAGACATATCGTCATCAGAGAAGAGTACGACGTGCAGGCACAGGTAAGCGCTCCACGAGGAGCCGAAGAGGACATGAAGGCAGGGGCGTAACTACCGCAGTCGCAGAGATCGCCACTGCAACCGGGCCTGGGCCTGCCCAAGATCCTGATTTAGATGGGTGTGTGTCAGCGGGCAAGCATCCAGCTGAAATACATTGCAGCACAGAGACCCGTCGAGTCCCTGCACTGCGAAGTACCGGCTGCCAATTAAGGCTATAAATCTTCATTGCTCCCCAGGCACCCAATCGTGGGCATGGGGAGGTGAGAATATGCTGACGGTGCTATAAGAGGCTACGCATCACACTGACGTCATGTGCTGCACCGCTTACACACTTGACAGTTGCCATGTGTGGCAGGAGGACGCCGGGGGAGCGCAGGGTAAGTGAGTACAATCGTTTATTTTATTTTTTTTATTGTGTGCTGAGGTGGGACTATATACCAGGAAGATGGGGAGACTATATACGATGAGGATGGGGAGGCTATATACCAAAAGGATGGGGAGTCTACAGTTATATACCAGGAGGATGGGGAGGCTATATACCAAGAAGATGGGGAGGCTATATACCAAGAAGATGGGCAGGTCAATTACCAGGAAGATGGGGAGGGCTATATACCAGGAGGATGAAGAGGTTATATACCAGGAGGATGGGGAGGCTATATACCAGTAAGATGGGGAGGCTATATACCAGTAAGATGGGGAGGCTATATACCAGTAAGATGAGGAGGCTATATACCAGGAAGATGGGGAGGCTATATACCAGGAAGATGGGGAGGCTATATACCAGGAAGATGGGGAGGCTATATACCAGGAAGATGGGGAGGCTATATACCAGGAAGATGGGGAGGCTATATACCAGGAAGATGGGGAGGCTATATACCAGGAAGATGGGGAGGCTATATACCAGGAAGATGGGGAGGCTATATACCAGGAAGATGGGGAGGCTATATACCAGGAAGATGGGGGAGGCTATATACCAGGAAGATGGGGAGGCTATATACCAGGAAGATGGGGAGGCTATATACCAGGAAGATGGGGAGGCTATGTACCAGGAAGATGGGGAGGCTATATACCAGGAAGATGGGGAGGCTATATACCAGGAAGATTGGGAGGCTATATATCAGGATGGAGACATGCTTGGGACTATATACCAGGATGGGGACATGAATGAGCCATATAAACCAGGATGGGGACATAATTGGAGCATATATACTAGGATAGGGCCATAAATACCAGGATGTGGCCATGATAGGCCATATAAACCAGGATGGGGCCATATATACTAGAATGGGGCCATATCTACCAGGTTATATCCATATCGGGGATATATGATATGTGGTCTGGTCATAGTGTCGCAGTATTTCTCCCTTGTATGTGGTAATATTCGGTAACTATGTGGTCTAATTTTTGTGTGGTGGTATTACTCTCTTACATGTGGTTGTATTTGATCACTATGTTTTGGTAAAATATTATCTGGTTATAATGTTGCGATATTTCTTTCTTGCATGTGCATGTATTTGGTCACTATGGTGGTAATATGTTGTTTGGTCATGGTGTGGTACTATTTCCTCCTTGTATGTGGTATTATTGGTCTTGGCATAGTGGATTGAGTTGTGTATGGAGGTCACTTTTTCTCTCTGATATCAATATGGGGAAGATTCTTTATTTCCAATTGTTGTTTTCTGGTTTCTACTGCTAAATTGGCTTTGACTATGTTTTCATCTCTACAATGTGGCTCTCGACCAACTTTCAAAGTCGAATGTGGCTCTCTAGGTCAAAAAGGTTAGGGACCCCTAATTTAAAGGGTTGCCAATATTTAGAAAAACAGCACTGTTTTTGTTCAAAAATAGGCACCACACTAGTTTACGGGTTTTTTTGTGGTATTGCAGCTCAGACCTATTTATTTTAACACTGCAGAGCTGCCGCTAGGTAACACCACACATTATAGATATGTGTAAGATTGTTAAAAGAATAGAGAGGGGAAATAAAACTACACCCACTGGTAGTCACTGGTAAATGTAATTTTAACATTTTACTACCTTATTTAGGCATGTGGTGTGTGTGACATGATACTCTGAAACTCCACATTAGAATGAAATGAAGTGCTATGGATGGAAAAAACATGCTGAAGAGCTCTGAAATAGCCAGCAATGAGTCCAAATCTACATCCCATTGAACACCTGTGGAGAGATCTTAAAATTGGCATTGGGAGAAGGCACTCTTCAAATGAGATACCTGGAGCAGTTTGCAAAAGAGTGGTCCAAAATTCTGGATCAGAGGTATAAGAAGCTTGTTGAAGGTCATAGGAAGCCATTGATTGCAATTATTTGTGAAACCAAATATTAAGTTGAGGATGCCAACAATTTTGTCCTACCAATTTTTGGGGTTTGTGTGAAATAATGTCCAATTTGCCTTTATTTTTCTCAGTTTTTTTGTGTTGTTCCAATACACGTAATTACAATAATTTTCTGGGAGAAATACCTTTTTTTCTGGAATTATTTCAAGGGTGCCAACACTTTCAGCCATGACTGTATATGAATCTACAGCAAGTGTACACTACCATAAATAGTACATATAATGATAGGTTTCCAAAGCTCAAACAACGTGTGTCACGCTATCCATGATGAATTAGATCATGACGTGCAGAGTGCCAACAGGAAATAAAGTGCTGGTGCAAAGACATATCGTATGGTAATGAATACAACTTACTAAAATGAATGATGGTATGCTCCAACAACTGGATTATGATATAATCCAGGGGTGGGCAATTCATTTTCCCTAAGAGGCCATATGAGAGACCGTGACTGTTGTGGCGGGCTGTTCCCATTCCATTTGAGTGCTGTTTTCATCCATTTCAGTGATTTTCCTGAGTACTCAGCCCTCCTATTAGGGTCTTCCTGAAAAATGCTCACGTTTCCTATTGATTTCCATTATACTTGGTACTTGAGCTGAGCTCATCTGAGCGTCTGACCTGTTCAATTTGAGTGCCAAGCAGTCGATTATTTTAGTGCTCGCTCATCTCTAATAAATATATATGCTTACTAGAGATGGGCAAACCGGCAGACATTCGGATATGGCGGGTCCAGACGAACTTTAAAAAAAAAAAAAAAAGTCCAGTTCGGGACTGGATTTGACCATGGACACCAAACTACTCATAAGAATAAGGGACTCTAACAAGTGTCATAAAATGGTGTGTATAAGGGCTAGGAAGCTCAAAAAGGAAGCATAATGGGGATTAAAGCAGGACAGTTATACTTCGAGTTTTTGCACAGCGATCACACTGCCTCTGGGTCCACTCATTAAATATCATAAATATTCACCAAACCTACATCTCTCAGCAGAAAAACGCAGATGCAGATTTTCTGCAACCACATACTCAAGCGCAAAAAGCCTTAGCTGGTAATCTGGCATTGAGTTCATCTCAGGTGAGTTCATAGAGTTCACCTGAGGTTAGTTCACTGAGTTCATAGAGTTCACAGCTATGGTACATTGGAAACTACCAAGTGTGACCTCAGGTGAACTCATTGACGTCACTGCTCACAGCTGCGGCTATGCGAGTGTGTCCCTGATGCCTCAGTGCTTGGTCACGTTTACTAATGCCTCGTACTGGAACCTCATATGTAGCAGAAGCGGGATCATCGTGGTGTGGATTGTGCCGGACCTGCAGCTGTGTTTTGGGGTTAATCAATTGGAGAAAGAGGGTGTGTTGTTTTTTTTTTAAATAAAGGACTTTTCTCTGTGTTTTGTATTTATTTTTTTTATTTACATGATTACTAATGGGCGGGTCTCAAACTCCTACCCATTACTAATCCAGGGCGTGATGAAAGTTGTGATTTTTTTGACAAATCACAGCTGTCATTAACCCCTTATATTACTCGTATTGCCACCACACCAGGGCAATTAGGATAAGCTGAGTAAGCTACAGGATTGGCTCATCTAATGTATTCACTAATTGTGGGTCGGCTGTCGGCTGCTATTTTTAGGTTGGGGAGGCCCCAATAACCATTGGCCTCCATGGCCTGAGAATACTAGCCCACAGCTGTCTGCTTTATTGCTTTATCCTGATCAAAATTGGGGGTAACCCCAAGTAGTTTTTTTTTTATTATTTATTTAAATCATTAAAAAAAAAAAAACAAAAAAAAAAACCAAACGCATGTTGATACATAAAGATAACACATACAGCTAGGAGCTGCAACCTCTAGTTATCTGCTTTATCTGTGCTGGATATCAAATAACGAGGGATACTACGCTGTTTTTTTCTAATTAATTAATTTATTTTTAAATTACACTTCGGGAACACAGATAGCCAGTATGAGGGCAACCAATCCCAGATGCTGGCAATCTAACAGCAAGCAATCACAGCCGCTGTCACAGAGGGTGGGAGGGGAAAGCAGTGAATATTCATCAGCTTTAAAGAGCTGACCCAGCAGCAGTGTGAAAGCGGTGTGGAAACTCGGTAAGTGTAATTGCCCTGCTTTAATCCCCATTTTGCTTATTTTTATTTTTTTATCTTGGTGGCCAAACTTGAACAATAACACTGACGTCCCTGAGAAGACCATATTCCGGGTCCGTGCACTGACCAAACTTTACAGTGCGGGTTCGCCCATCAATATTACCTACTCAAATTTGACATAGTAGATTGTGAACAACTACTAGTCAAGTAACATTTGAAGTAAAAACCCATCCAAAGGCAGGGGGAAGAGAACATTAAGTTCATAGAAAGCTTTTTCAGAGGTTGCAGACCTGCATTAACAGTGGATCTGGATATATACTTATGTTTATTACTATAATTTTTTTAATAACCTGAGGAGTGCGGTTCTACACTTGATTTTTTACACAAAGTGTAATATCCCACACATTAAAGCGAACATGTATGACAGTATCATGAAATTATTATTTACATGAGTAGTAATACTTGTATTTGGCATGTTGTGCATACCATGTTTGATTTTTGCTATGTCTGCTGACTGTCAACCGTTTTGTTTTGTTTTTTTAATGTGTGTATTTTTGTGATTTTGAAGCATTTTTACTGAGTTTCTCTTCAAACTTTTCAATTAAAAAAATCAAGTTATAACAAAACAAACCAAATATATGTATATATTTTTTTTAAGTTCATAAACACTTACTTGCAGCTTTGATAAAACTTCTTTGAAATTGGTATGTCATGAGGGGACCTGGAAGTATCCTGCAATAAAAAAATAAAAATTACATGACATGCATCACAGGTCTGAACTTTCACATTGTACATTGTTTTAAAAACAAAGTATAAAATCCCGATGCTGCCTTAGGTATTTTTAGATGTGTGCAAGACCAGATTTACACATCCGTCTTCCTTGGTTCGAGTATGGACCGAGATGCATGGACAGGTGGCAGATCTACTGACCGGAATTCGATAGGCATATATGAATCTGGCCTTAGATGTAAGGCAGACAGAATTTTCACGCTTTAACTGTCCAACAAGGTTAGAATTTTGTAGTGTGAAGCTGAAGGGAGCACAAGTCCTTCACTACATATTCTACATATGGTCTGGTGTGAAGGGATTGCATTATTATCTCCCTCCACCCTGGTTAATATTTATTATTAGCTGTAGTACTCAGCATTGCCCGGGATAGTAACCAAGTCTCTCACTCTCCTTCTCTCCGACTCTCCCTCTCTGTCTCTTTCACATTCTCCTTCTCTCCACCGAAATCATATTAACTGACATATAAGCGGTTTTATACTAAGAATGTCCTTCATTGCCTATAACAACCAATCACTGCTCCTATTAATGACCTGTAGCAAAATAGAAGCAGAGCGAACTGTCAAAAGAGCAAATATATTACCTCACATATCTAAACAGTAAGTAAGCATTTTTTTGCGTGAATAACTAAAGCACGGGGCTAAATTTTCCCCTCAACACACAGTCTATGATGGTCCCTAAATAAAATAAAGTGATATGTAAAATGTTGTGATTATAAATGCGACGGGGCAGATTCCTTTAGCAAACATACATACATGCATACACTAAGCCAGGGGTGGGGAACCTACGGCCTGCATGCGGCATGCCATGACCTTTTCTGCGGTCCCCGGGCAGATTCCTGGGGGTGGCAGTGCTGCAACCGCAACAGCAGTCTTACCGGCCGCAAGTCCTTTAAATCTCCACATGCTGCTTGCGCGCACCAATGAGTTCTCTCACTGGCAGGTGCCAATGTGTTCAGGACTTACTTTGTGGGCGGGTTTAGCACTCTGCGCTTCCATCCCACAGCAGCTTCACCGCTTCCAGAATTATGTGCCCGCTCTCCAATACTTTGTGCCACCTGCTTTTCGGTGCTGTGTGCAGTCTGCTCTTCAATGCTGTGTGCCGCCCGCTCTCCAATGCTGTGTGCCCGCTCTCCGCCCCTTCTCCGGTGCAGCGTGCTCCCTCCAGTGCTGTGTGCAGCTCCCACTGTGATGTGTTCCTCCCCAGTGATGTGTATCACTCCCAGTGTTCTAGAAAATTAGGGGGCACCTTTCCCCTATTGGGATCACCACCAGCAACAATAGACCATATCAAGAAAGAAAGAAAAATAATTGCTGTATATAGGGATTGACCACTAAGATTTTGTTCAGATCAAAAATATATTTTATTGGCACAAATTTTATACATACAAAAATATCCACACAGAACAGTGAAAAAGAACAAATAAAAACATCTAAAAACAGTCAACGAACACCCCAATACATAGTTCCATGTTAGGAACCCAGCACCAAGATCCTGAAAGAAACTCCACTAGACGTACAAATCAATAATATTCACAGGCATAAATGCAGGACCTGTGTGCAAATGGTCACTGCAAACCCTATGCCATATAGTACTCTAGAGAATCGTACCCCATCTGGCATCACTACCTCTCCTCAGCAGCACCTGTTAAGGTATTGTGCTGTGGTGCAGGACCATTTCCTCTTTTTCTTATCTACAAATTATGGTTATTAGGCCACTTAGCCTAACAATAGCAACCTCTAGCTGCCATTAGATGCAACAAGCTCGGTGCTTTACCTGGCTCTCCCCAATTGCCCTGATGCAGGGAGAATCGGGGTAATGAGGAGTTAATAACAGCGCACAACTGTCATCAAGCCGAAAATTACTGATTGGAAAGGGTCAATGAGACCTTCCCATCACTAATTCTATAAGTATAATACACATGCACTGAGAAAAATCCTTTATTTGGAATAAAATACAAAACAAAAAACAAAAACAAAATAACAAGCACCCTATTTCACCACTTTATTAACCCGAACAACCAACCCTGCAGATGCGACGTAATCCACACGATGTCCCACAACCGTCCTGGCTCTGCTACATCTGAGCCTGAAGAGACTGAAAACATATCCGATCGCTCCAGGCTCCGGGAAAACTGACAAGAAGGACTCTACTGGCAGAGGGGATGTCGCTCAGTTCATGGGTTCCCATGGTATGACCTCTTTTGACCTGATGCACTCTGGCTTAAAGTACAGGGCCGTTCCCCTCACCCCACCAGCCCTTTAACACCGACAGTGCTGGGCAGGGGTCGGGAAGTGCAGCCGCCTGCCGACACTGTCACTGTTAAAGTTCTGCACATCTATTCATGAACCAAAAGGCTCAGAATGAGCAGATCTCTGCGTCTGCTCACAGAGGAGTTCTGCATGTCTCATGATCCTCCTGGTTCATGAATAGATGTGCAGCTCTCCTCTGTGTGAACGGGCGCAGAGATCTACTCATCCTGAACCTTTTGGTTCATGAGTCATGAACTAGGGGGCTCAGGATGAGCAGATCTCTGTGCCTGCGATGTTTTATCCTGTCCACTAAAATCATCCAAGGGGGGCCCCCTTGAGGAGTGCTGCACGTCTCATGAACTATGAGGCTCAGGATGAACAGATCTGCTCAGCCTGAGCCTCCCGGTTCATGAACAGATGAGCAGCACTCCTCTGTGTGCAGGAGCATAGAGCTGCTTATCCTGAGCCTCCTGGTTTATGACCAGATGTGCAGCACTCCTCTGCGCCTGCGTTGTTTCCTCCTGTCCGCTATAATCATGCAAGGGGGCCCTCCAGACCCCCGCTTCTATTATAAACAACTCCATGCCCACATGGACTTAGAAAAAGAATGTTTATTCCATCTGGAAAACATGGGTCAGCATTTTGAATCATGACGTGACAAATTACGTCATACCTTTCTAGCATCTACCTTTATTATTAGCGCATGATCTAGACGGACGCAGCCCCGGAAGTGAATGTGTGACCTGGAAGCAGCTTGCTGCCATGACACGGAGCCTTGGTGAGTACACCGCGTGCGCTCCTATCCCCTCATCCCTTCCACCAACATTTTTAATTGCCGGATTCTGATCCCCATAGACTTATATGGGTACCGGATTCTGGACTGGATTCGGATTTTTTAAAAAAATGAAGCAGGGACCCACTGGTCCCGGTTATCTGCGAATCCGCTCATCTCTAATTATAGTAAGTGAACTGTCAAGTCCAATGCCCCCTGGATGGCTTTTCCCGACACAACTCCAGCTGATTGTCTTTTGCCAAGTACACACATGAAAGTGATCTGCCAATCAACTAGAGCGGGGTTAATCCTCTTTAAATTATATTTTTAAAATGTGGTTCATGGTTAGATCTTTAAAGTATATTTTGTCTGAAATTTCAGAGTAAAACATACCTAGTTACAATCCAGTAGTCTTGCTCAGACTCATGCTGCACATGGTTTTGACAGCATGAAGCGAGTCACTGGTTCTCTTTAAAGGCAATGTGTCAGTAGGTTCAACCCTCCTAAGGCAGGGCATGTAGATAATAGAAAGATGGATAAAGTAATAACTTGATTTCTGCAATTTGGAGGCATATTTTCATGACAGCAGTGTCCATACCATAACCTGGAATAGCTCACTTACAAGAAATATGTGGATTTCTCTGGAATAAGACATCAGGCCCCAAATAGCAATGTATCATTTGTTCAGCTGCCTATCAGCTACATGCAGATGTAGATGGATTAGGAGGGTTCATCTTACTGACAGAAGGGTTCATCTTACTGACAGATTTCCTTTACTTTAATGTAATCAAAGTCTATAAATTATTAGATAGGACACTTATGAATGACATTTTTGCAATAGCCTGATAAAAATTGCCTATACAACAGCTACTATTAAATTACTACTTTCCGACATATGCTGCTCATTTGCATATGTCAGCATCCCTTCTTTCACGCAAGCTCAATGGCTAAGGCTGACCAAGCATCCTTCGTAAAAGACACTGACTGTGTATTTAGCCAGAATCGGTCTTTCCCAGCGATGGGTTAAGCGGAGATACTGCTAACTTCTTAATCTTAGCATTTAAGGCACAATGTTCTATGTGCACATTGGGCATGACTGTAGGCTACCAATACATTGCTATGGTAACCAAGGGTCTGATAAATATCCCCAAGTCTGCCATTACAGTACTCCACTGAAGACCAGCCTATGGCTAGCATTCAGAGACAACTATGATTTTTACTATGGTATTGCAGCATATAGTGTAAGTGTTCAAAAGTTCAAAGTAAAGATAAAAAAGGAGGTTTAACCCCTTTATGATATAGGACATGTATGTCATTGAGATCATGCGGATACAAGAGGTGTGCCCGCAAGATTGCCGCTGGGAGCTCAGAGTAAGTAAGTAACTGAGGGTAGGGGGCGTGGCCTGGACGGCAATGTGAAGAGACGTGTTTGTGGAGCTCTCCTGCAAACACCCTTGATAAATCCCTGAATACCGCTGTTATCACTGCCTCAGCCGGCTGTCAGGAAGATAAGGTGGTGAGGACTTGTCTGGGGTGAGTCTGGTGGATGCAGAGTGCCATGGTCCGTCGCAGGCAAAAAGATAATGGAGGCGGGAAAGTCCCCAGCTCTCAAGATGGTGCCATGATAAAACAGGAAGCTGAGAAAGTTAATGCAGCATGTCAGGAGAGGATGCAGATCACTGCAAGGCTAGAGAAGTTTGCCTGGACACCAGAGAAATCACTTCAGCATATAGATAACAGAGGTGAGATAGGAGAGGAGGGAGAAGACAATGCCAGCTCTGATGATATGGGGGATGGTGAACAGCAGCAAGATAAGACAGGAGAAGTGGAGAAAACACATAGTGCAGAGGAGGCTACAGGAAACCCCACTTTAAAGGACATTTTTGCAGTGGTGTCTTTTTGTAAAGAAGCTCTGACTACCCTGACAAAGCAAGTTAAGGGATTACAGGCAGAGGTTGCTGACATTAAGAAAGACCTCAAGAAAGCCGATCTGAGAACAGCGGCTGTGGAGGAGAGACTGGGGATAATAGAGGATCATATTACAAAACTACAAAAGTCTGAAAAAACATTTGCACAGCAGATAGCTGAAATCATGGCAAAAAATGATGATTTAGAGAACCGCTCTAGAAGAAATAACATCCGAATTGTCGGCATCCCTGAGAAAGCGGAAGGAAGAAACCCCACTGAATATGTAGAAGACTGGCTCAGGGGGAAAATGGGTGCTAATGTCTTATCCAAGCTCTATGCTGTGGAACGTGCACACAGAGTCCCGATGCAGCCACAACCAGCAGGCAGGGGCCCTCGCACTATACTAGCCAAGCTCCTCAACTACAGAGACAGGGACACTATACTGCGAAAGGCAAGAGACATGGAGGATCTTATGATTGACAGCCAGAGAATTTCCATATACCCGGACTACTCCATTTCTGTTCAAAAGCTACGTATGACTTTTACAGGAGTAAAGAGGCGCCTGCGAGAGATGGGGGTGCAATACTCAATGATGTTCCCGGCAAAGCTAAGAGTGATGGCATTGGAGCGGGTGCACTTTTTTACAACTCCGGAGGAAGCCATGCAGTGGTTGGACGCAAACGAAAAGCGGATCCGTTTGAAGGAATGAGCTGACTGTCTGAATCTGCAGTGTGTTGGAGAAGGCCGGCTGAGGCTCTACAACATCCTTAGGAGCTTACAGGGGACCCTTCTTGTTTTTTCATTTTTTTCTCCCCCTTTATTTTTTTTTTTTTTTTTTTCTTTTTCCTCCTTCCCTTTGGGATTGAGGTAGTATGCAGGGGGAATGCGAAGGGTTTGATGTGAGCTTCGCAGGACATGGGGACTGCCTAATTAGGCGCGGTGGTGGTATTTACAATTTGAGATTCCAGTTTAATTACTGTTCGCCATTTTACTGTTATATTGTTTGAGTGGAATATGATTATACATAGACAGGGTGGGAGTGGAGAATTGTTGGAAAAGGGACGAGTTTTAAAATGTGTCTAAGAGGGGAAGGCGAGGGAGGTAGGGGGGAATTTAGTAGGGATTATGGACCAGGTTTGGAAAACCCGATGCTTCAAGGGAGTACTCAAAAACATGAAGTGGTAGGGAGCAGGAGGGGAGGGGAGCAGGGGGGGAGGGGGGAAAGGGGTAGGGTGGAGGCAGCATGGGGAGATACTACAAGGTTTGATGGTTTTACTGGGTGGGATAATGGGGGATAGAATTAAGGTGTTGAGTTGGAATATTAGAGGGTTATCAGATAGGACTAGGAGAGCGGCATTAATTAAATATGTTCAAGACCAGAACCCGTCAGTAATATGTCTACTAGAAACGCATCTCACAAAGGAGACAACACATGTTTTAAATAGGAGATGGGTGCAGAAGGCCTATCATTCCACCTTTTCCAACTATGCAAGGGGTGTATCACTGCTGATCCATAACTCTGTGCAATATGAAGAGATAGAAGTGTATGTGGATAAAGAGGGACAGTGTGTGGCCGTCAAGTGTAAAATATTTGGCAGACTCATGTGTATAGCTGCAATATATATACCACCTCCATATAAGTGCACCAAACTAAGGGAGATAAGGGAGTTCTCTGAGAAGGGGGGAGTAATCCCTTTTTTACTGGTGGGGGACTTCAATAATGTGATAGACCTGTACTGGGATAGGAGTAGTAGACCTCCAGGTATTCAGGATAGTTCTATGACTTCGTTTGGCACTCTTATTGGGGAACTTGGAATGGTGGATGCCTGGCGAGTGAGGAATGGGAGGGTATCCTGCTTCTCTTGTTATTTGGCTTCGCATAACACTCTGTCCCGCATTGACATGGCTCTAGCTAGTGATCTGATGGATGCAATGATAGGCGACGTGCAATATCTGACAAGAGTGATTTCAGATCATAGCCCAATTCTAGTGTCCATACGACGGGGAACCCTGACAGGGGGAAGGAGGGGAGAGTGGAAGCTTCATCCAGCATGGATCCGTCATATTAATATGGGGAATATAGAACGGGATCTTGGGGATTTCTTTATCCACAACGAGGGTAGCACTGGTCCGCTGGTGGTATGGGATGCGATGAAGGCATACCTCAGGGGGCTCCTGTTCAGGGATATCTGTAGACGTAAATCACAGACGAGGCAGGATGAGAAAGATAGCCTGGAGGCCTTAGATAAGGCAGATCTGGAAGCAATCCGGAGTACTACTACGGACGCGAAGCAAAATCTTAGGCAGGCGCATGAACAGGTTAATAAGATGCTTTTGGAGAAGGCGGTAAGGAAGCAGGCATTCCAAAAATTGCATTTTTATGAGGAGGGGGAAAAAGTTGGTCATCTATTATCGGTCATAGCTGCAGCTCAAAGGAGTAGCTCATTTGTGCATGGTATGGACACGGTGGAGGGGACACAGGTCACTGAGGTTGAGGAGATTCTTGGGGTCTTTAAAGATTTCTATCGCACGCTATATTCTTCTAGCGGAGAGATGAGGGTGGAAGAGGTGGACTCATTTCTTGAGCGAGGTGAGCTTCCTGTGTTGTCTGTGGTGGATAGAGATAAACTGGAGTCACCTATTACTATTGATGAACTGGAGGACGCTCTGCATGGCATGAGCAATGACAAGGCACCGGGAGCAGACGGGCTACCAGTTGAAATTTATAAACAGTTAGAAGAAATCCTATTACCCAAACTATTGAAAGTTTTTGAGGTGGCGGAGGGGGAAGGTGTATTGCCTGAATCTATGAGAGAAGCAATAATAGTAGTAACTCCTAAGGAGGATAAAAATCCGAGGCTTCCAGACTCATATAGACCCATCTCGTTATTAACAGCGGACGTGAAGGTTCTGGCTAAGGTGTTGTCAAACCGGCTGACTGGAGTTATATCTAACCTAATACATATGGACCAATCAGGGTTCATGGCCAATAGGTCAACAGCTGCTAATATCAGGAGATTATATCTTAATCTACAGTTGCCGCCTGACAACCCTGGCCGGAGGGTGATCGCTTCGCTAGATGCCCAGAAAGCGTTCGATAGTGTTGAGTGGGGGTATCTGTGGAAAGTGTTGCAGCATATGGGTTTTGGCCCACGGTTTGTAAAGTGGGTGCAGCTGTTGTATAATAGCCCTACTGCTAAAGTTAGAGTTAACGGTATGACCTCCACAGCGTTTGAGTTGCACCGGGGAACGAGACAGGGCTGCCCACTATCGCCGCTCCTATTTGCTATTGCAATAGAGCCTCTGGCGGCGGCCATTAGGAAATCAAAGGAGATCCATGGATTTAAGTATGGGCATTTAGAGGAGAAAATAGCTCTTTATGCTGACGATTTATTACTTTTCTTGGAGGATCCATCAGCCTCATTGGATCATGCCATGCGGATAATAGAGAGATTTGGAGAAGTTTCGGGACTGACCATTAATTGGTCTAAATCAAGCCTCTTTAAAGTGGATGGGGAAGTAGCTTGGACAAATGAGGATACTGGGGCTAACAAATTGAAGAATGTGGACGAATTTAAATATCTAGGTATCCAGATATCTCTGCCAGTAGAAAAATACATACAGGTGAACTTATGGCCTCTCCTTAAAAAATTGAGAGTCAAGGTGGATGCCTGGAACAAGCTACATTTGTCAGTTGTTGGAAGGGTTAATTTGCTAAAGATGGTAGTAATGCCTAAACTCCTATACATACTGCACAATGCCCCTGTTTGTATTTCAAGGAAAAGATTTAAAGGGATAAACTCGCTGTTTAGGGACCTGGTGTGGGGTAAAAAGCAGCCTAGGGTGCGATTAGAGACTTTACAAAGGCCGAAGGATGAGGGGAGTCTAGCAATCCCAAATCCGGAATTGTATTATATAGCGGCGCAATGTCAACACCTCAGGGGTTGGTCTGATCGAGAGAAAGATGGGGGCATTAAAGAAGTACTGGAATACATAGTGGGTAGAAGTCCATTGGTAATGGGACTAGAGGATGGTGCGGTGGGGCTCCTGGGTAGAACATCTCCTACAATGGCACTTATAAATAAGACCTGGGATAGGCTGAAAAGGGTGAGAGGGGTGACCCGGTTAACTAAGTTTACACCTATCTGGGATAACAGTAATCTCCCGGAGATTCAGAAAATGGGGAATATTGAGGAGTGGAGACGCAAGGGTGTAGTATACATGCATCAGATATTGGACGGAGGAATTCTGAAATCGTTCCCACAGTTACAGAGTGAGTTTCAGTTACCGGCGTCCGGCTGGCTTCACTTCAGTCAATTAAAACATGCGATTGCAGCCCAAGCGGCTAAACAAAGTGTGGCCATACAGATTGACCTGGTACTGGAGTATGTGTGTAAGGGCGGAGGAAGCACTAAAGGGATCATTTCTGGCACATATAAAGATATACTACATACCTTTCTTTTAGACTACCCAATTAAAGCTAAATCTAAATGGGAGGAGGAAGTTGGGCCGATAACGGAGGAGGTGTGGGAGAGTATCCTGGAGTATGTCCCTAAACTTTCCATGAGCGAACCGGCCAGACTATCTCACCTATACGTGATTCACCGGGTATATAGGTCTCCTTTACTGATGTTTAAAATGGGGTTGAAAAGGAATTCGGAGTGTCCAAGGTGTCAGGGATCTGACGCAGGTATTTTTCACATGATGTGGTCTTGTCCGAGACTGGTCTCCTTTTGGACTAAGGTTATCCACAAGATAGGAAGAACATATGGGTGTGTCCTCCCCAGGGAACCAGTGATATGCCTATTGGGATATGTTGAGGAGCTTGGGGTGGAAAATACTATGAAAATTGTCATTGCTAGGCTGCTATATGCGGCAAGAAAGCTAATCGCCAGGTCCTGGATTAAAAAAGACCCCCCGACCAGGGGAGAGTACATTAAAAGGGTGAAATGTATTCTTCAGCTGGAACAGGGAGTGTATGAAAGAAGGGGGAATGTTAAAATGTTTGAGAAGCTATGGTCTCCTTGGCTGCAATGCGGATAGGACGGGTGATGGACCAGTAAACTGATATGGGACGGGGATAGTCGTCTGAGACCTCTGATGTGTGTGTTTTGTTTTATTTGTGTTACTAGTTGTTCCTCCTGCATAACGGGATGGTTGCTATACTACAGTTGAAGGGTATCCTAAGTGTGTACTAAATGGGATGTAGTATCGGAAAGAAGTGTTGCTGCCGGGGTGGGGGAGGGGGCGGGAGGGGGAGTTAAAGGGGTAATAGCTCGTTGCCTTGGAGTAACCCTCGACTCTGCTCTATCCTTCAAGCCACACATCCAAGCCCTCTTCAACTCATGCCGATTACAACTCAAAAATATCTCCCGGATCCGTGCTTTTCTTAACCAAGAATCCTCAAAAACATTAGTGCATGCCCTCATCATCTCCCGCCTCGACTACTGCAACCTCCTGCTCTCTGGCCTCCCTTCCAACACTCTTGCACCCCTCCAATCTATCCTAAACTCTGCAGCCCGCTTAATCCACCTCTCCCCTCGCTACTCCCCAGCCTCGCCACTCTGCCAATCCCTTCACTGGCTTCCCATCGCCCAACGACTCCAGTTCAAAACATTAACCATGACATACAAAGCCATGCACAACCTGTCTCCTCCCTACATCTGTGACCTAGTCTCCCAGTACCTACCTGCACGCAACCTTAGATCCTCACAAGATCTCCTTCTCTGCTCCTCTCTTATTTCCTCTTCCCACAATCGTGTACAAGATTTCTCCCGTGCATCCCCCATACTCTGGAACGCTCTACCTCAGCACATCAGACTCTCCACTACCGTGGAAAGCTTCAAGAGGAACCTCAAGACCCACCTCTTCCAACAAGCCTACAACCTACAATAGCCCTCAGCCCAGTAGACCACTGCGCAACCAGCTCTGTCCTCACCTATTGTACCATCACCCATTCCCTGTAGACTGTGAGCCCTCGCGGGCAGGGTCCTCTCTCCTCCTATACCAGTCTGTCTTGTACTGTTAATGATTGTTGTACGTATACCCTCTTTCACTTGTAAAGCGCCATGGAATAAATGGCGCTATAATAATAAATAATAATAATAATAATGTGATAAATTTAATTTGGATGCCGATTTGTTATTCTGTTGTATGTATTCTGTTTTAATAAAAAAGTATCTGATTTAAAAAAGTAACTGAGGGTAAGTAACTGAGCAATGGCTATCACAGTTAGGGCTGGTCCCTGCACCGCCCCTGGCTATGTAACCCCCTAAATGTATAATCAATAGCAATTGCAGCATTTAGGAGGCTAGAAGAGGGAGTGCGCTCCCTCTTCCACCCTATTGGGACCCTTGTGACGTGCTCATGGGGGCCCGATTGTTGCCATGTAACCTGTAAGTAATCTTGTTAGACAATGCCAGGAGCATGGTCTAAGAGGCTTCTGTCAGTGTTGACATTGAAAAAAAAATAAATCAGAAATTAGAGAACAAAAAGAATGAAATAGACCAATAAAGACATATATTTATGTAAAAACAAAAATAAAAATAATTTTGGTATCGCTGTAATCAAACTGACCCGAAGAATAAAATTGTCTTATCACATTTACGACACGGTGAATGACGAAAAATCAAACAAAAACCAACGAACTCCAACTCATCCGGCAAAAAATAAGCACTCACATGACGTTCAATGGAAAAACTAAAAATTATAGCATTCAAAATTCTGTGCTACAAAAAACCTTTATTTGGTAAAAACGTATTTTTTTAGTGTGATAGTAGCCAAACCTAAAAAAAAAAAAATCAAAAAAAAAAAATCTATATAAATCTGCACTGAGGCACAAAGCTGCTCCATCAATTATAGCTCAACTTAAACAGCGTATATTTTGTTTAATTAAGCCAATTCTTCAACTGCTGTTGATTTGTTTATTCTGCCGCTAAAAGATAACAGTAAGGCTCACCTCACATTTGTCCTGTGCTCTATGCTGAGCACATAAATCAGGGATTAGGTGTAAGGCTAAATTCACACACTGCTTTTTTTACGCTGTGTTTTTGTGCGTTTTTTGACGCAAAAAACGCACAAAAACGCACCCGCGGCAAAAACGCATGCGTTTTTACCGCGTTTTGGTACGTTTTTTGCTGCGTTTTTATCAGTGAACATTGCCATTAAAGATTGTTAAAAAAAAAAAAAAGAAAGAAAAAAAAGGTCTGATGTAATTTCCTTGTTCAATATGTTCTTCATTCTCCACTAGTGTATGCAGAAGAGCAGACAGCTGCAGAACTACAAAGCTCAGCATGCTCCATCCAGGACTGTATGCTGGAGGGAGAGTCAGGGGGAGCAGACCTACAAGGCTCAGCATAGTCCATCCACTAGTGGATGCTGGAGAGCAGACAGCAGCTGCAGAACTACAAGGCTCAGCATCCTCCATCCAATAGTGTATGCAGGAGAGCAGACAGCAGCTGCCGAACTACAAGGCTCAGCATTCTCCTTCCAGGACTGTATGCAGGATTTCTTTGCTCCCCAAAAAAATGACGTGGGCTTCGCCATATTTTTGTATGCTAGCCAGGTACAGCAGGCAGGTACGGACTGCCCCCAACCCCCAGCTGCCTATTTGTACCCGGCTGGGAATCAAAAATATAGGCAAGCCCTATTTTTTTTTTTAATTACTTCATGAATTTCATGAAATAATTAAGAAAAAAAAAAAAAAAATGACGTGGGCTTTGCCCAATTTTTGTGTCCAGCCAGGTACAACTAGGCAGCTGGGGATTGGAATCCGCAATGCAGGGTGCCCAAGCTTTCTGGGCACCCCCGTTGCGAATTGCAGTCCGCAGCCACCCCAGAAAAATGGCGCTTTCATAGAAGCGCCATCTTCTGGTGCTGTATCCAACTTTTCCAGCTGCCCTGATGCTGGGTGGCTCGCTGGGTAATAATGGGGTTAGGGCTAGCTGTGTATTATCAGCTGGCCCTAAGCCCGAAATTCATGGTGTCATGCCAATATTAGACATGGCCACCATGAATTTCTAGTAAAGATAAAAAAAAAAAACAACACACAGAAAAATATTTTTATTAGAAATAAAACACAACACAATTAGTGACTCCATCTTTATTGAACTAAAGAATCCCCCTCCGCAGTAATCCTGGGTCAAGGGTCCCACGCCGTCCAATCTAGATCCAATATCATCTGATCGGTTTGCTGGAAGGCAAAGCGATCAGATGATGTGTCAGGTTCAAGGCCGTGAATCACATGACACATCAGCTGATTGTATAAAAGCTATTTATACAATCAGCTGATGCATCAGTGCAAAAAACAAAAAAAAAAAAAAACTATACACGTCTGTGCAGCGTCGGACTGGCTACCGGAGGAAACTCCAGTAATGCCAAGCCTGGATTCAGGTACCTGCACTGCACTCTGGAGCTCTTACCTGAGCTCCGGCGTGCAGCCTGGACTTTACAGTGGGCGCCGAGTGATTGATTCCCTGGCACTTTCGGTTCAGTTCATGACAGCTGCAGACAGGCTGGGGTGATCTCCGGTGCTCTCACCTAAACTCCGGAGATCACCCCGGCCTGTCTGCAGCTGTCATGAACTGACTGCAAGCGCCGGGGAATCAGTCACCGCGAGACTTACGATCAGCTGATGCGTCAGGTGACCGCATGAGGTGATCACCGCCAGGTCCTGAAGCTATCATATGTGCCTGGGAGCCGGCACACAGCCAGAGCGGGGGGTGGCGGTACCAGGAAGAGGAGCTGGGAGCATGGCAGCGGGAGTCTGCAGACAGGCGAGTATGACATTTTTCTACTGTTCACTTTTGATTTAGCAGCCGCTTCCACCTCTGCACGGGAGCGGACATGGCACCGGGCGGGAAATGGAAGCAGCGGTGGCGGTACCGGGAGGATTCACACTTCTGTGTTTACTGACAGAAGAAATCTTCTTCCTGTACATGTCACTTTACTACCCACTCCTTGCGTTTATAGCTGCGTTTTTAGACATAAAAACGCACTAAAATGCAGCTATATTTGCAATTTGCGGCTTTCATTGTGTTTTCGAACATCTCATTGAACTCAATGGGTGGAAAACGCAAAAATAGTTGACATGCTGCGTTTTTGTGGTGCCCACAAAAACGCAGCTAAAAAAAATGCTGTGTGCAGAGAGCAAAAGTGAAAACTCAGACTTTGCTGGGGAAGCAAATTCATGCACTTTTCTTAGCAAAAACGTACCCGAAAAACGCGCAAAAACGCCGCGAAAAATGCACTGTGTGAACTTACCCTAACTCTCTGAAAAACATGATTTAGACAAAATCCTAGGCAGAAAATTCACTGTAGTGAGGCAGATAGATTCACTCTGAACTCTCATCTAGCCATTGGTCTGGCGGTGTAACATCTTTATATGCGTTTTTTGTTTTGTTTTTTTTTAGGCGTGCTCAAAAGTGCAGTGAACAAAAGTTTGTTCACCTTTGAAAAGGACACAGAGGCCAAATAGAATGTAGAGTAACTCTGTTGCCTCATTATTAAATGGATCTGTCGGGAGCTTCACCTGAATCATGTATTTTGGAGATGTAGATGTAAACTCTGACATACAAGTGCATCTCAATAATTAAGGAATATCCTCTAAAAGTTAATTTCTTTCAGTAATTCAATACAAAAAGGGAAACAAACACATTATATATAGAGTCATTACACACAGAATGATCTATATCAAGTGTTTATTTCTGTTAATGTTGATTATGGCTTACAGCCAATGAAAACCCAAAATACATTATCTCAGAAAATTAGAATATTATATAAGACCAACTGAAAAAATGATTTTAAACTCAGACATGGTGGCCTACTGAAATGTCTGTACAGTAAATGCACTCAATACTAGGTCGGGGCTCCTTTTGCATCAATGTGGCGTGGCATGGAGGCAATCAGCCTGTGGCACTGCTGAGGTGTTATGGAAGCCCAGGTTGCTTTGATAGCAGTCTTCAACTCGTCTGCATTGTTGGGTCTGGTGTCTCTCATCTTCCTCTTAACAATACCCCATAGATTCTCTATGAGGTTTAGGTCAGGCGAGTTTGCTGGCCAATCAAGCACAGTGATACTGTGGTTATTAAACCAGGTATTGGTACTTTTGGCAGTGTGGACAGGTGCCAAGTTCTGCTGGAAAATGAAATTTTCATCTCCAAAAAGCTTGTCAGCAGAGGGAAGCATGAAGTGCTCTAAAATTTCCTGGTTGATGGCTGCCCTGACTTTAGTCTTGATAAAACACAATGGACCTACACCAGCAGATGACACGGCTCCCCAAACCATCACTGAATGTGGAAATTTCACAGTAGACCTGAAGCAGCTTGGATTGTGGCCTCTCCACTCTTCCTCCAGACTCTGGGACCGCGATTTCCAAATGAAATGCTACATTTACTTTCATCGGAAAAGAACACCTTAGACCACTGAGTAACAGTCCAATTCTTTTTCTCCTTGGCCCAGGTAAAGACGCTTCTGGCATTGTCTATTGGCCATGAGTGGCTTGACAAAAGGAATGCGACAGTTGTAGCCCATGTCCTGCATACATCTGTGTGTGGTGGCTTTTGAAGCACTGACACTAGCAGTCGTCTACTCCTTGTGAATCTCCCCCAAATTTTTGAATAGTCTTTTCTTAACAATCCTATCAAAGCTGCAGTTATCCTGGTTGCTTGTGCACCTTTTTCTACCACACTTTTACCTTCCACTCAACTTTCCATTAATATGCTTGGATACAGCACTTTGTGAACAGCCAGCTTCTTTAGCAATGATTTTTCGTTGCTTACTCTCCTTTTGGAGTGTGTCAATGACTGCCTTCTGGACATCTGTCAAGTCAGCAGTCTTCACCATGATTGTGTAGCCTTAGTGAACCTGACTAAAGGACCATTTTAAAGGCTTAGGAAGCCTTTGCAGGTGTTTGTGGTAATTATTCTAATTTTCTGAGATAATGACTTGGGTTTTCATTGGTTGTAAGCCATAGTCATTAACATTAAGAGAAATAAACATTTGAAATCGATCACTGTGTGTAATTACTCTATATATGTGTTTCTCTTTGTATTGAATTACTGAAATAAATTAACTTTTTGATGATATTCTAATTCATTGAGATGCACTTGTAAGTGTCCGGCAGCGAGCACAAGATAAATGTGAAACAATTCAAAGTGTTCTCTACTCCAAATTGCCTCCAAATAGCATTCAACTTAACACACAAAAAAACAAGTCCCCACTCAGGTCCGTCATTTGTTAATTGAAATATATGGGCCTCCACAGTACTGGTAGTACAAAGGCTCTGGAAAAGCGCTATGGCTCCCCCCAAAAAAGAAATCCAGTGTGGAGCCCACTTAAAGGAGTTGTCTGACAAACTCCAAAAAAAATGTTAAGCTAATCTGTTCTGCATTGTCATATAAAACATCCCTACATTATTTTTTCGTTTCTGACTTTTGTTCCACTTGAATTATCACTTTATTCTCTGATGACACTTTATTTACCTGCAGCTCAAGCAAACTTGCCTTTTTCCTTTCCTTGATTGCCAAACCTCACAGTCAGAGATGGCACCGCCTAGCCTCACTGTCCAGCCCTGCCCTGTGCACACACATTTGCTGTCAGTAGTCTGCCCAGCACAGACCTCTAGCAGAGGACAAAATGGGCACATATACTGTAATAATGTGCCCCATCCTTGTGCCCAACTTGTAATAAATGTGCCCCATCCTTCTGCTCATCCTGTAGGAATGTCCCCTCCCCTTGGGGTCCTCTTCTTGAAGCAATGCTCCATTCTGTAGTATTGTCCCCTATTGTGCCAGTCTTCACACATGCAAAAAAAAAAACAACACAAAGACAAATCCTTCTCACCTGTACTCGTTCCTTTGGTGCCCTGTTTCCTGCTTCTTGAACATTGCTGGTGCAGGGGCCACTGCTGACAGTGCTTTATATCAGAGGACAGATTTCCGGGCGCTGCGCAGGGACGCACTCTCTATACAGCTTCTCTAGTGATCAGCTGCTGACCTCTGATTGGCCGGCGGCTGCTTATTGTGATCGCTGTATTCAGAGCTCACGTCTGAGCAGCGCCAGAGAATCTGTCCTCTGATATAAAGCACTGACTGTGCGGCCCCAGCACAGGCAGCGATCAGCAAGGGGGCCACAGGACTGCGGACCGCAAGCAGCATCAGGAGTTGTAGCTGACAGCGCTTTATATCAGAGGACAGATTCCTGGGCACTGCGCAGGGATGAACTCTCCATACAGCTTCTCCAGTGATCCGCTGCTGGCCTCTGATAAGCCAGTGGCTGATCATTGCAGTAGCTGTATACAGAGCTCGACCCTGCACAGCACCCGGGAACCTAATATAAAGTGCTGTCAGAGGCCCTAGCACAGACAGCGATCAGCAAGGGGGCCACAGACCTGCACGCTGCAAGAAGCATCGGGGGCTGCATGCACCCTACCGGCAGTGTCTTTGAGACCACTGCACTATGGAATGTGTGGGAGGATGCGGGGAAGGGTGGTGGGGACTCAACACACTGTTCCCACCCAGCAGGGCGGTAACATGAAGTCGGCTGTATTGCCCGTCAACAAGGTCCTGCCCCTGTTGACGTGACGTCACAGGAAGCAGCAAAATCATGGCAGGAGCAGTCGCATGACCGCTCTCAGCCGGAGAGAGGGGCTGACACCATCGCAGGTAGGTAGTCGCTATCTACTTACCTGCCCCAATTGTTGTCCAGTAGTGAAATGACAAAAAAAAAAAATGCAAAATAAACCGGAAAACGCCTTTTATTTATGGTGTTTATGTCTCTACAAGCATGAACTGGACACAAAGTACAGGCATTGCAATGTACTGGGCACCACAAGGGCTTATTTGCAATTTATAATTCTGCAACATTCACGGTGTTTGACTCCATGGGTGTTTCCAGAGACAAAATCATCACTACACCTGTAGATGAATTCCCTGAGTGATTCCAATATATGGTTATTTGAGAGGGTTTCTGCTGTTCTGGAACTTGGGGTCTCTGCAAATGGAATCCACAAACTATTCTAGGATATCTGTGCTTCAAAAGTAAAATTGCGCTCCTACTTTTCTGAGCCCTGTAGTTTGACTAGACAGCACTGCACAGTGGAGTTTTGCCACGTTCAGCAGAAATTGTGCAAGACATTATGTGGCCTTTTTTACCTATTCCTTTTGTGAAAATTGGAAATCTTGGTTTAAAACAACATTTTAGTGGTAAAAATATAATTATGTTTTCTTCACCGCCCAATAGTATAACATATTGTAATACAACTATAGTGTCAATATGCTTACTGCACCCCTAGATTAATTAAATGACGGGTGCAATTTATAAAATGAGATCACTTGTGGGGAATTTCTGCTATTCTGGCACCTCCGGGGTTCTGCCAAGGTGACATGGCACCTGCAAACCATTCCAACTAAATCTGAACTACAATATGGCGCTACTCCCTTCAGTGCTTTACATTATTAGAGAACTCAAAAGAAAATCTGTAATAAATTGTATGGTCCATTTTCTCTTATTACCCTTTTTGAAAATGAAAACTGAGGACAAAGCAACATTTTAGAGGAAAAATTGGTATTTTTTTTTATTTTCACAGTTCACTGTTATACAATTCCATGAATCACCTGACAGTTAATATTGCTCACTACTCCACGAGATGAATTCCTAGAGAGGTGTATTTTCCAGAATCTGTTCACTTGTGGTTTTTTTTGCAAGACAGGGCATCTTCAAATGTGACATACCAACAATCTATTCATGCCAAAAAGGTGTTTCAAAAATAAAAGAGTGCTCTTTCCCTTCCGAGCCCTGCCATGCACCCCAAATAGTAGTTTTTAATCAAATATGGGGTATCATACTCAGCAGAAATTGATAAATGCATTGTACGGTCCATTTTATCCTGTTATCCTTGTAAAAATTAAAACATTTGGGCTAAAGCAAAATATTTGTTGGAAAAAGTTACATTTTCATTTTTCCCTTCCACATTGCCTTTAGCTCCTGGAAAGCAGCAAAAGGGTTAATAATCTTCTTGAATGTGTTTTTTAGCAGTTTGAGGGCTACAGTTTTTAGAATGGTGTCACTCTTGGGTATTTTCTGACACCTAGGCCTCTCAAAGTTATTGGTTTTAGTCAAATATACAATTTATCATACGCAAAACAAGCCCTCGTACGGCTAAGAGGAAGGAAAAATAAACAAAGTTATGGCTCTTGAAAGAAGGGAGGGAAGAACAATAACGGAACAAAGGAAAAACACCACGACCGGAAGGTGATAAAAGTCGCTCAGTTCTCAGTAGTAAAGCAGAAGATTGATGGTGGAACATTTAGAAGGAACTGCTAAAGAGATATTTTCTCTTACAAAATGGTGACTACAAATAGAGTTCATTTACATAAAATAGGATATAAATTATGTCCACAGTTACAGACTACAAATATTTGCACCATGTTTAACCTTCTTTCCACCGTTTGTAGGTAACCAATAGTGCGGTAATGGTTTAAACATTGCACATATGGTTTGAAATACTCTATTTTTTCTTCACGTATGTTTTTAAAATGACTAACTTGAAAACAATTTTAAACTACATTAAAGAGGTATTAGGTTATGAAATTAGTATAGTTAATTAGACTGCATGAAAATAAGTTAACAACTGACTTACTTTTGCTCAGAGAGCATTTATCTTACATACTGTACAGCTTATTAGGAAGATCAATGACAAGACTCAGGCCTAGTGTGAGCAGCAAGTAGATTCTGGGAGTGGAGTTAACTCCTTAGAGACCAGTCAGCTCTCACTTTCTCAGTTATGTGTTTGCTCAAAGGCACTTTTCGCTTCAAAAAAATATAGTGGTATCAGTGAAGACTTCAGTACAAGCACTGACAGACCATTAAAGTGTCACAGTCACATAAGGTCAACAAGTAGAATGATGCTACTAAACCAGAATGATCATCTTTCCTCCATCTCACCTACACGCTCTACCTGATCTATCTATTACAATAAATAACATCACGCTCTCCCCAGCACCCAACGTTCGGTGCCTCGGAGTGACCTTTGACTCTGCCTTGTCCTTCATACCACACATTCAATCCCTCACCACCTCCTGTCATCTTCAACTCAAAAATATTTCCAGAATCCGTCCCTTCCTCAATTCTCAATCTACAAAAATGCTAGTGCATGCTCTCATAATCTCCTGCCTCGACTACTGCAACATCCTCCTCTGTGGTCTCCCTGCTAACACGCTCGCCCCTCTCCAGTCCATCCTTAATTCTGCTGCCTGACTGATCCACCTCTCGCCTCACTACCACCCTGCTTCTCCTCTCTGCATGTCCCTTCACTGGCTCCCCATCTTCCATCGTATCCAATTCAAACTACTAATACTGACTTACAAAGCCATCCACAAATTGTCTCCTCCATATATCTCTGAACTAATCTCTCGCTACACTCCAAAACGTAATCTCCGGTCCTCCCAAGATCTCCTTCTCTCCTCCTCTCTCATTCGCTCCTCATGCAACCGCCTCCAAGACTTCTCCCGAACATCCCCAGTCTTCTGGAACTCACTGCCTCAACACGTCAGATTATCTACTACACTTGCAAACTTCAAACGGAACCTAAAGACTCATCTGTTCAGAAATGCCTATAACCATCAATGACCTCACTGCTTCACCACCGTGCGGAGCTGCCACCCCACCACCGTGCGGAGCTGCCGACCCACCACCGCACGGAGCTGCCGCCCGACCACCGTGCGGAGCTGCCGCCCGACCCCTCCACCCCACCTACTGTCTCCTCCCCAAAATCCTTTAGAATGTAAGCCTGCAAGGGCAGGGCCCTCTTCCCTCTGTACTAGTCTGTCTATTGTAACTTGTATATGTGTTCTGTATGTAACCCCCTTCTCATGTACAGCACCATGGAATCAATGGTGCTCTATAAATAAATAAATAAATAATAATAATAATAATAATAAAATGGTCAATAAAAGAGGATTGCTCACCCCCAGTAGCAAGGAAGTGAGAGGGACCGGACAGTTGCCTGCCACTGAAGACAAGGTTTTCTCCCACAGGCGTATAAATAATCGCTCTGATACTCATACCGAAAGGGGGATGAATGTCATGAGTATGTTATTGCATATGTCATGCAATTGCTATGCGAGTGTGCAATTTTTTTTTTCACCGAGCATCGGTATGACATGCATGACGCCATCTATATGCAATGCTTTAACATCAGAACACTATGTACATTCTTGCTAGCTATCAGAAATTAAAAAGCAATGAAATCTAAATGATAGATAGATAGATGGATGGATGTACATATATCCTGCTGATTTATAATGTCACAACCCCCCTTACATATTATACACTTGCACCATTTAGTGCCTTTTATGTGAGGTCCCTCTATTCTTGGTAACCAGCAAAGGTAAAGCAGACACAGCTGCAGGCTGATATTATCAGGCTTGGAAAGTCCATGGTTTTTACATAAAATGCACCAATTCTGGCACTTCACCTCAGCTCTTCCCGATTGTCCTGGTGTGGTGGCAATCGAAGTAATGGTCTTTAGGACTGATATCAGCTGAGTATTGTTAACTGGCATCAAGCAGCTGAGTTTGTAATTGAGAGGTGCCTATCAGACACCCCCATGACTAACCCAGTAAGCCAAAAGAAAAAAAAACCCACACAAATACTTCAATTTTAAAAAAACACTCCCCAACACCAAGGGCAGATCTAGAATGCTGTATATAAGAGCTCACTGGTGGTGGTCGCAGCTTATAGTTGCCAAATCTGGTGACAGGTTCCCTTTAACTAAGCCAAATTAGAGCTGTAGAAGATTTTTGCAGATGGACACTGCCTCCTTGAATGACATTGCTCTTAGCGCAATCCGATTTTTTATTGGATTGCACTTGAAGTTTTTAATCACAAGTGTAAGCGAAGTATAACCCTTAAAACTTTGAGATATTTGGTAGGTGGCAGTAAGACATATACTTATGTATTAAGCATATGGATCACCAAAGAGAAACTGATGAACAACTGACTGTTATATAATCATACTCCTGCTCTTAAAAGGAACAATGGCTATAATAGAACACATATACAATATGTTTGTGAACTCCAGTACTTCATTCACCAATCATATTCTGTTTTACAATAGTGCAGTTTCAAAATACCTTAAATAGGTCTTCAAAGTGCTTGTGATTGTCTTGATTTCCCACTCTGCAGAGATTTCAGTATCAGCCTCTGTAGCTATCTTGGGGTCTAAAAAAAAAAATAATGAAACAAAGTATAAAAATGGAGAAAATACTTGAACTGAGAACATAAAAGTGAAATCTTGGGAAAAAAAAGTAAGTATAACATACATGCTGGTTATATTTTTCATACATAGTTTATTATGTTTTAACCTGTCTCAATGTTATAACTGCCTATATTTTTTTTACAGTTGTCTTCTGATTAAAGGGACTCAGCAGGATTTTATACACCAAACTAGAAGATTTTTTAAATATATGTTCAGAAATATATCATTACATGAGCAGCCCGTTCCTCCATTGCTGAGAAATCAGCATTTGAATTGATAAGCAAATGAGGCTGGAGGACAATGGTAGTTATGAAGCCTCCAGCTCTATTTATCGTCTAGTGCAGCTTCCTTCTGCTTGACTGGCGGCTCGTTTGTCTGAAGTCACATGGTATAGAGTCGGTCAGTCAAGCAGGAGGAAGCAGCACTGGGTGGGGAATAGAGCTGGAGTGGCGGAGGCTTTGGATCTATCATAGTCCTTCAACCTCATTCGCATATCGATTTAAATGCTGAATTTTTCAGTAATGGAAGAACATAAAAGGTATTACTGAATTTGACTCTGAAAAAGCTACATGCGAATATAAATAGTTTGGGGGGTGGGTTGAAACCTTGCTGCCAAATTCCCCTTTAAAAAGGGGTTTATAACCTTGCCCACACTCACGATGGGCAGCTTCCTGTGTACACTGTGCATAGTCAGCAAGCTTTCAAATAAGCGATGAGCACAGGGTAACATAGGTTGGCTGGTCTAACTTGAACGCGACGCCTAGTCCTGTAGTGGTAATCTTCTGATAAAACACTGATTGCATTGAAACTACATCAAGTAACATATCCCTGGAATCTGTACCCCATTATTATAAAATGCTCTGAGACTTAATAGCAAAAACCTGCTGACAGATTCCCTTTGAAGCTTTGCTACAGATTGTGATAGCAAACACCCAAATCTATTTAGCACACAGTATTCAAATGATTTCATAGGAAACAACTAAATGCCTGAAATCTACATCAACACAAATGAAATCATAACTCATACAGGCACCATAACATTCCCGGCCACATCGTGTTGCATTTTTCTATCAGCACCAACGATAAATGAATCAACCACATTTAGAAAACGCTGTGTTTATTATGACAAAGCTGATCTACCAACTAAGCTCCTGTTATGTAACATTACAAGCTACCAAGCAAGCGTCTAAAGAGAACACAAGAAAGCTTAGCAAGCAGGGCTGCGTCTATATCAGGCTTAGAGCTATAGTCTGCTTTCAATAGCAATCTATTTGTAAGTCTATCTGCACATCTTAAACATCATTGCGCTATACCAGGACTCTGATGTCTTGTGCGTGCGATGACAGAGCAATGATCTGCCAGGGCTGGACCCATCATTCAGGATCCTGGGTTAGGTGAGTGTATGATGGGGGTTTTTTTATTTTTATTAAAAAGTGTGGTAGGACTGTGGGGGTATAATAAAATATGGGAGACCCTCTTACATTGCAAAGAGTACTGTGGGGGCCCCTTATACATTATAGGTAGTACTATGGGGGGGCCCTATACAGTAGGTGGATACCTTGTACAGTGTGGGGGGCCCTTATACATTGTTGGGCCCTTATACAGTATGGTAAGCACTTACAGATTGTGTGAAGCCCTTATACAGTGTGGGAGCCAATTCAGTGAACATTATACAGCATGGGGGTTAATGCGTCATTATACAGAATGGGAGCTAATGTGGGGGTCATTTTACAGTGTGGGTGCTAATGCGGGGGTCATTATACAGTTTGGGACCTACCTTTGGGGCCAAAACATGATGTGGGAGCCATTATACAGTTTTAGAGCTACTGTGGGAATCATTATACAGTATGGGGACTACTGTGGGGGACCGTCAAAGTGTGGGGACTTCTTCGGGGGCCATTATATAATGTGTGAGCTAATGTGATGGTCAATATACTGTTTGGGGGCTACTGTGAAGGATATTAAACAGTGTATCAGCTGCTGTGGAGCTATGATACAGAGTGGAGGCCAGTATGCTGTATTTTGGGTAATTTCTGAGTCCATCATACTGTGTAGATGGAAACTGTGTATAAGGTAGCTGTGTATCCACCATAATGTGTGTAGGGGAGATGTGTGAGCCCATTATACTCTGTACAGGGGAGCAGTGGGGCCACCATACGGTGCATAGGGGAGCGGTGAGCCCATGATACTACGTATAGCAGTGGTGTGGGCCCTTTACACGGTGCATAGGGGAGGTGTGGCTCCACCATACTGTTAAAGGGGAGGTATTGGTCCGCCATACTGTGTATAAGGGAGGTATAGGTTGGGGAATTAGGAGACATTATTAAATGTTAATTGAATGCTTAAAACCCATTATTGTTATAAGGGCACTGTAACAGTCAAAAGGGCACAGGATGCTTATTACTTTCTAGGGGCAAAATGTGGACACTTGCAGAGGGCATGAATAATTTTGAGGGGGCAATTTTACCATCTAGAGGGCAGAAAGGAGGCATTTTACTATGCAAGGGAAACAGTGGTCAGCATTTTTATGTGGGGCACTAAGAGAAACACTAGTATTGTACCACACAGCAGGAGCTGTAATAGCAATGGCTTTGTATTGGGGTGTCAGTAGGATGAAGAGTTTGTGCAGGTTGGGAATAGATGAGGACAGTGCGAGAAATATGAGAAGTAAGATGTGTCTTTATAGTAATTTCTGTGGGAGGTTAATTTTTAAAAATAACAGTCATCTACTGAGGTTTCCCTATATTCAGGATTAAGCTGCACCACTGTAGTTATATAGAGTGTTACCTGGTTGGAGGCCCAATCTGATGTTCCCCCACCCCCCTGAGCTTAACCCCCTATCTACATCTCTGGCAATTAGCAATATAGTGGTAGTGTTCTGGTAGAAGCATTGAAGAGAAAAGGCGCAATAATTAATTTCCAATAAAGTTGCAGAATGAACGTACAATAAATGTATACATACGAGTATAATACTGTGTACATTTTTGGCTACAATAACAAGATTTTTCTTGTTCATCTCGCTTGTACGTTATTGCACAAGCGCTTTGTGCAAAATTAATATGTAATGGTTAAAAATTGAAGCGTTTTTATAAAATCAGGACATAAGGAAACATAAGAATCAGTCATTGGATTTGAATATTTTCATAAACCCAAATGTTGCATGATTGTGTAATTAAGCAGAAGTATGCAATCTTCCAGACATCCATCATTACAAGCATAGAAAAGAAGTGTTTTCTCTAAGGAAGCCAACAGCTGCAATGGTTTGCTTTTCATGTCTTTCTATCTTTATTTTACAATTTAAAAGATACACAAATAATCTGTGTAATATTTTGCTCTGCGGGAGGAAAACAATAGTAGAAAAAGTAGAAAGGCAAATGAAAAAAACAAACAAAAACCGCTGTCTTTTATGATAACTTTTGACATTTGATTTCCTCTACATTTCATTTCCCTTTTGTTACTGCGCTCTCGTGACACATCTAAAACTCTTATTCTTTCTATACAAAATACAGAAGGTGAATTATTACTTTTATAGATAGGTTGAAAGTTAATTTCCTTTACTAGAAAAAGAAAATTGCTTGGCTTTCAAGGAATATCGAGCGTGCACATGTAGGTTGTGTTGAGCTGGAGCAGATTAGGCAATTTATAGGAGCGGCTGGTAAGTAAAATACAGCCTCTCAATAGGTGGCACATCCTCTAACATTAGATTGTTTGCGGTGTTAATTCACAGTGATCAAGCCCAACAAAGACCTGGAAGAATAGGTGTATCTGTATATTATTGAGTGGAGCTCGATTCAAAATAGGCAGTCACAACTGTTTTGCAGGTTGGTTGTTTTTATTTGTCTTTTTGGTAGCTCAACAGTTACCTGAACTTTCGTCATGGGGGAGGAAAAAGGGGCGGTGGGAGCAAGTGTGCGTAAAGGAGTTATTTAAATGCTGCCGTCACAGTGGCGATTAAATGGTTAATTGGGGCAAATTCCGGTCACTACAGTTACAAGCATCTGTCACATATGAAACAGGCTCAGCTCGTGAGCCAGCTTCATAATTACAGTGGACACGGAAAGTATTCAGACCCCTTTACATTTTTCACTCTGTTTCATTGCAGCCATTTGGTAAATTCAAAAAAGTTCAATTTTTTTTTCTCATTAATGTACACTCTGCACCCCATCCCCCATCTTGACAGAAAAAAACAGAAATGTCCTCTAAAATACAACTTGCCTAATAATTCTGCAAACGGTGTATAGGACTATGGGGGCTACATTATGATATATGAAGGTTGGAGGACTATGGAGGCTACCTTATACATGGACTATGGGGTTGCATTATAAAACATGGAGGACTATGTGGTGCAGTATGATATATGGAGTACTATGGGGTGCATTATAATATAAATGGAGAACTATGGGGTGAATTATAATACATGGAGAACTATGGGAAATTCATTATAATTGGAGGGCTATGGGGGCTACTTTATACATGGAGGACTATAGGGGTGCATTAAAATATATGGAGGAGTATGTGGTGCAGTATAATATATTGAGTACTATGGGGTGAATTATAATACATGGAGAACTATGGGAAATGCATTATAATACATGGAGGACTATGGAGGTGCATTCTAATATATGAAGAGTTATGTGGGACCATTTATACTATAGGGAAGGCTATGTGGGGGCCGGTATAGTATTTGGGGAACTATATACGAGGGGGGACAAAGATACAAGCATGGGATGGGAACGTTTTGTGCTGAGGGAAAAAGGCTCTTTCCATCAGCACCCAGCTTTCCCATGCTCTGATATGGGAAAGCTAAGTGCTGAGGGAAAGATGTATAGCAGAGCATAGGGAAGCTGGGTGCCGAGGACAAGATAGATATGAGAACATAGGAAAGCTGGGTGCTAATAGAGAGATTTCAGATCATGGGAAACCTGGGTGCTATGGGTAAGAGCCAAGTGTCAGCGTCATTAGCCTGTACCCCAAGTGTCGGTGTCATTATCCCGTACCCCGTGTGTCAGCGTAATTATCCCGTACCCCGAGTGTCAGCGTCATTATCCCGTACCCAGAGTGTCAGCGTCATTATCCTGGACCCCAAATGCCGGTGTACATGGGGCCCATCAAACTCTAGTTACACCATTGGAGCAGACGACACAGAAAGGTGATTGAGTATAGCCATTTTGTTTATTTATTATATCTTGCATTTACTATACTCTGGGGTCTGGAGATTCCACAGAACAAAATAAGAAATCAAATTCACCAAGATCTTCTCTGTGAATAGAATTTGCTGGGATCCTTTCATCTTTAGTGGCCATCTTGTCATATTTAAGAGCATATGGTAATAAACGTGTCCTGCAGACATGAAGCAAGGAAAGTGCAAGTACCTAGAATCGATATCCATTAAAACGTTCATAAAAACTTAGATGCAATTTTTGCATTTCTCTTAACGCGTACCATGCAGAGGTAGTGAATGCTGTAAATTATGCCATGATGATATAGTATCGAGTTAGCAAAGCATGGATAGAAGTGATAGATTTCTTTTTTTCTTCACAAGTACAGGCTTATGTCTACATTCGATATTGACTCTGTGCAACGTGAAGCCAGCCAGTCACTTCACCTATGTAACAAGGTAGTGACCCGCGTTACCACGGTTACCACAGTGGCAGAAGCAATCAGTCTGTTGACAGACTAACATAAGAAGCCAAATAGAAAATGAGAAATGCATCTATGTAAGGTTGCAGGAGAACGATGGGGCTAGAGTTACTTCATGTACGCATCATTATCATATTATGAAGAAATGTGCTGAGCACAATCTACATTATATGTGAATGACATCTTCATATGCCACTTGATCAATCACATTTGGAGGGGCAATGGCGTGGAATAAAGTGGAGCATATTTAAGTATTAAAAGAAATTTCCACTTCATGTATGGTTCTACAGTATGGGTGAGGGGATGAGAGGAAGACTACGAATATAACTATCGCCATCTCAAATTCTGCAAATTTGCTTTCATTTTGAAAAGCATTCCCCTGATGAAGTAAACCCGTCTGCACTCCGCCACTCTGGAGCTGGAGGGGCATGTATAAGGGCTCGACCAAGAATCAGACTTTGGGCATGGGCTCGACCAAGAATCACAGACTTTGGGCATGGGCTCTACCAAGATTCACAGAGTTTGCACATGTGCAGATGGATTTCGCGGGTGTTCATGAGACTATAGACTAGGCAATAAGATCAAATGTGGTGACTTATGGGTGAGTTGTTACGTGCCACTCCATTCATGTGGCAAGTCAGATGAGAGGGGCATTAAATTTAAGCTACAGAATGTGTTATGATCTATAAGGCCTTTATTTTCCTGCTCTCTATGTTTAGTGGCTGGCCACTTCATGTGAACTCTATTTTGAGTGCCTGGCTTTAATATTCAGATCTTTTTTTTAACTAAATAAGATCAAAATTTCTCAATACATCTTTATAGCTTTAAAAGGAACCTAAAGACCCACATCTTCCAACAAGCCAACAACCTACAATAACCCTCAGACTAGTTTACTACTGCCCGACCAGGTCTGTCCTCACCTACTGTATCCTCACCCATCCCCTGTAGACTGTGACATAGAAAACGATCATGCTACATGTATTGATGTCTGCAGGCAGTCAGCATTTTACTCTAGCCTTGGTTATTAGCAAAAATGGAATATGCTGATATCTGTGAAGACTTATTACCATTTTTTCGGAAAATAGGGGGTGTCATAGTCAGAATGTACCTGGGCAGATGCGGGGGTGCGGCAGTGGTGGCACAGGGCCACAGGAGGCAGGATCATGGTTGTTGCCGCTGCAGGAAGCTAGCGTCGGCAGGAGCAGAGAATATTAATTTCCCCATTAAAAGGAAAATTAATACTGAATGCTCTCCATGCCCATAATACCGCCGACCTCTCGGCACAGAGGTCAGCTACAGTAATTGCCTGAACATTTTTACCATCACTCCCACCAGCGCCAAGAGGTGGGATGGATTAAGGGAGAGGGGAGCAGCGAATATTCATTTCCCTTTAATGGGGAAATTAATATTCACTGCTCCTGCTGCCGCCGGGTTCCTGCAGTAGTGACCCTGCTCCAGCCTTCAGTGTGCCTGTGACTTGGGGGCACATGGCAGTGACATCATACGCTGCCTATGACTTACACGTCAAAGTCAGGTGCCAGCATCACAAGACCCTGTCGATACAGAAAACGTAGGGAAGCTAAATATAATGGTTTAAGTTTTTATGAATGCGGCATAACAGGATCCATATATACCAGGATGGGCCCATTATGGGGGCATATATACCAGGATGAGTGACATATACACCAGGATGAAAGACATATACAGTTAGGTCCAGAAATATTTGGACAGTGACACAAGTTTTGTTATTTTAGCTGTTTACAAAAACATGTTCAGAAATACAATTATATATATAATATGGGCTGAAAGTGCACACTCCCAGCTGCAATATGAGAGTTTTCACATCCAAATCAGAGAAGGGGTTTAGGAATCATAGCTCTGTAATGCATAGCCTCCTCTTTTTCAAGGGACCAAAATTAATTGGACAAGGGACTCTAAGGGCTGCAATTAACTCTGAAGGAGTCTCCCTCGTTAACCTGTAATCAATGAAGTAGTTAAAAGGTCTGGGGTTGATTACAGGTGTGTGGTTTTGCATTTGGAAGCTGTTGCTGTGACCAGACAACATGCGGTCTAAGGAACTCTCAATTGAGGTGAAGCAGAACATCCTGAGGCTGAAAAAAAAGAAAAAAATCCATCAGAGAGATAGCAGACATGCTTGGAGTAGCAAAATCAACAGTCGGGTACATTCTGAGAAAAAAGGAATTGACTGGTGAGCTTGGGAACTCAAAAAGGCCTGGGCGTCCACGGATGACAACAGTGGTAGATGATCACCGCATACTTTCTTTGGTGAAGAAGAACCCGTTCACAACATCAACTGAAGTTCAGAAAACTCTCAGTGAAGTAGGTGTATCTGTCTCTAAGTCAACAGTAAAGAGAAGACTCCATGAAAAGTAAATACAAAGGGTTCACATCTAGATGCAAACCATTCATCAATTCCAAAAATAGACAGGCCAGAGTTAAATTTGCTGAAAAACACCTCATGAAGCCAGCTCAGTTCTGGAAAAGTATTCTATGGACAGATGAGACAAAGATCAAACTGTACCAGAATGATGGGAATAAAAAAGTTTGGAGAAGAAAGGGAACGGCACATGATCCAAGGCACACCACATCCTCTGTAAAACATGGTGGAGGCAACGTGATGGCATGGTCATGCATGGCTTTCAATGGCACTGGGTCACTTGTGTTTATTGATGACATAACAGCAGACAAGAGTAGCCGGATGAATTCTGAAGTGTACCGGGATATACTTTCAGCCCAGATTCAGCCAAATGCCGCAAAGTTGATCGGACGGCGCTTCATAGTACAGATGGACAATGACCCCAAGCAAACAGCCAAAGCTACCCAGGAGTTCATGAGTGCAAAAAAGTGGAACATTCTGCAATGGCCAAGTCAATCACCAGATCTTAACCCAATTGAGCATGCATTTCACTTGCTCAAATCTAGACTTAAGACGTAAAGACCCACAAACAAGCAAGACCTGAAGGCTGCGGCTGTAAAGGCCTGGCAAAGCATTAAGAAGGAGGAAACCCAGCGTTTGGTGATGTCCATGGGTTCCAGACTTAAGGCAGTGATTACCTCCAAAGGATTCGCAACAAAATATTGAAAATAAAAATATTTTGTTTGGGTTTGGTTTATTTGTCCAATTACTTTTGACCTCCTAAAATGTCGAGTGTTTGTAAAGAAATGTGTACAATTCCTACAATTTCTATCAGATACTTTTGTTCAAACCTTCAAATTAAACGTTACAATCTGCACTTGAATTCTGTTGTAGAGATTTCATTTCAAATCCAATATGGTGGCATGCAGAGCCCAACTCGCGAAAATTGTGTCACTGTCCAAATATTTCTGGACCTAACTGTACATCTGGATGGGGAGCAAAATGAGGGATATTAGTACAGAATTGGGGGACATTACCCCCATAAGAGAGTCAGCAACTGATCCCCCATAACAGTGTCAGCAGGAGAACCCTTCCCCCCATAACAGTATGTCATGACAACTATTTTTGCTTCAATTTTATTTTCCCTTTTTTACTTCTCTAAAATCTAGGTGTGTTGAATGGTCCATTATGCGTCATAGGTATGTTCCCACAATAAGGACACGCTGCATTTTAGATGCAGTGTGTCTTCTCTTGCAGAGACGTGAGTGTTCTCAGCAGGAGAATGCAGCATCTGTGATTATCATCAAGGTCCTGTGCGCAGCGGATTTTCGCTGCCTTCTCCCGCCGAGAACACTCTACTCTCTGCAAGCATAAATTGACATGCTATGGTTTGGAAAACTGTGCCACTTGTCAGTTTATGCTGCAAAAAAAAAAGAAGCACGGTGGGCATTGGATTTCTATAAATCCCATCCATTGTGTTTACACTGAGGAAGACAGTGTTTTGTATTCAGGGAAAACATACTGCGTCCAAAACGCTGCTAATCCGGACAGTGTGGCCATACCCTTATAGTCTCAAAAATATGGTCTTTATGTATATTACTCCTTATATAGCACTATTTCTTATACAATGCTTTACATCATCACTTTCACCATTGGGTCTCAGAATCTAAATTCCCTATCAACATATCTTTGTTGATCCATCAAGAGCCCAGCCCCTACCAAAAGCTAGAATGATCAGCCAGTAAATTTCATATGATACAACAATTCTACAAATTGAGTAAGAGATACAGAATGTTGTTCTATTGAACACGTTTTTTTTTATCATGACAAAGACAATTTTAGAGTTGGAAACTAGGTATATATTTATTTTTCTCCTACAATTAAATTTGAAGCTAAAGTGCAATGATGTGATATGGTACAAATGGCCAGGAAATGGTTTAAAGAATAGGATATGCCTGTGAGGTTAAACTCTTCTTGATCCCGATGCGGCTGTTTATAAAGATTGCGAGCTACAGAGATCTGCTCCTAAGCCTAAAGGCTTTCTGGAGGAAAGAAGACCCTGAATTGTAATCCAATTATGGAAGGTAATCACTTTCGATAAGAGATATGAAGAGCCTTATTGTCCACATGATAAGATAATCCTGTACTTGGCATTACTGACAAATTGTCATTTGTTGAAGGGGAAGATTTTCAACTGCAAGTGAACATGAAGAGAGTCCAAAAATAGAGGTAGGTTTCTAAACACTTTGCTGCCATGTTTTTATTCCAGCTCATCATAAAATCTATTTATCCAAACCTTTCTTGACCAATTGTAAATTTAACTCTGCATCAATATCAGAACATCTAAAAAGGGAGAGTCATCCTTCAGCACACCATAAGCAGAATATTCTCAGATATATATTCCTGACTTATGCCACTTCATAGGCATTTTACTGACCATCACTACCCATTGCAAGAAATGTTTACACATAGTCTATACTTTCCACTGTGCTTTCTTATACAGTGGGGAAAAAAGACATGACAAATTGGCATTGCCATGACCAAATGTGTGGTAAAACGACATTTTTGGCTTACGCTAGGTGTATAAGAGAGTGCACATCGGTTCAGCATAAATGGAAGTCAATAAAAGACATTAACACTATAGCTTAATGAATGGAATAATCCTTGCTGTACAAAATCAACCAACCATTTTCTTAAGCGCGGTTGTAGCACCCCACGGGACCTGCAGGGCATAACTCGTCACTGGGCCAGTGGTTTTGTGGGGTTTCTGTGAATGGCCTAACCTGGCTCCGTGGCCCCGTTGGCTACAGGCAAAGAGAGTCAAAAAGAGGGATGAGGGTTTGCTTTGCAGCGCCACCCGTGGTGCGCGGCCAAGGATTAGCCGCCGCTGTGAGATGCCGCTCTCCTCCCGGGCTGATGTTACCGCAGCTCAGATAGTCCAGCTCCCCATAGGTGGAGCGAGCCTTGGGGAGGACGGTGGTGACAGGGGAAGGGCCATTGACGCCGAAGCGCGGGGCGGAGGTGCCGGCAGATCAGAGTCTCACACAGGGGCTGCGATTCCAGGTGTTTTTATTCAAAGTTCATGTGCTGTGCCCACAGAGTAGCAGTCATTGCCATGATGGGCCCCAGCCAATCCGGAATGAAGCAGAGGTCACCACCGGTGTTGTGAAGCGTGTGAGACCTTCCTCCTTGCACCTTGTAGTATGGATCCCCGTGGCGTGAAGCTACTTGGGGACTCCAGTGTCCCTGTCTTTGGTTGCTGTCCCATAAGCAGGCAGATCAAAACTTGTTATGGACCCGACCGTGACCATGTCATCTGTCTCTATCTGCTGCGCCCAGGGACTTTGGTGGTGGGCAATGGGATGTGAAATCCCCTTTCCCTGCAGATTTGTTAGAGTCCATGAAGGTTCCCCTAACCGAGGGCTCTGCACCCTGACTGGCGCTGGTCCCGAAGGGGCTGTTGGGGGCTCAACCTTCAGCTACTGAGCTGCTCCTCTGTCTCACAGCTCCATTTGGTCATCTCCTGCTTTTCACAGTTTGTCCTGTGCAAACTCAGTGCAGTGTCATGGCCCCTGGTCCTGGAACTAATTCCTACAGCCTCCCGTCCCCAGGACCAGTCTGCTAAATGCTGCTCTCCTAAGGCTGTCTGCTCTCTTCTGCGTCCAAACTGTTTTGAGGTAAAACTCCTTCTAAAGTGAAACTAAGTGTGTTTGCTCACTTCCCAGGAAGCCCCCACCTTTTTGATGACTCATCCTGCCTGGGAATTTCCCAGCCTGGCTTCCTGAGTAATGTAAGTGCTGGCTCACTAAATGGGTATTTATGTAAGTGTATTGTGTAAGCTACAAGCACCAGCGGTAAACCTCCTCCTAGCCAGGATAAGAATTACACCTTAAAACAGATGCAATACTGTGTGGTGACAGAAGCCTCAGGGGCGCCACACTGTTTCCTAGCACATCTTTCATCTTTTCTGGTTTACAGTCGATTGTATGAAGATAAAGATATGTCAAACAATATTTGGATGAGCTTCTTTATATAAAATGACAATATGCATAGGTTAGACCAAAGAAATGACTTTTCTTTACATTTATGACTGATCTGTACACTATTGTTACCAATGATTGTGCATTTTTCTAGCTTACAAATAATTGAGTCCACTTCTTTGGAACATATTAACTTAATGGTTTTTAAAGGTTATCCACAGATGTTGAGCTGGCTGGTAGCCACAGCCTAGAGGTGATGAGAGCAGGGGAAAGGAAAGAAGATCTGCAAACTACAGAGTTATATCAGTTATGGAAACAACTATAGAAATGTGCATGAATTTGGCATAATTACTG